>NC_056735.1:15094100-15311600 GCF_019279795.1 Protopterus annectens
AAATTCAGCGAAGTAGTAGTTGTGCTGTGATGATGACAGAACCTGTATTGGGATGAAGACAGAGCTCGTTTTCTACTAGGCATAAGAGAAGTTGCACATAAACACATTTTTCCTTATACTGTTGCAAGGGGCAATAAAATGGCAACTGGCATAAAATTTGAATGATCTGCAACTGACTCTGCCCTTGTGGAGTGGAATGATAAATTATTTTTTCCCCATAGTGAGGGGACTATTTTCAGATATGGACTGATTTATCAGAATTGAGACTGGATATGAAATAGCTTCATCTGCTATTTTAAGATATTTGCCAGGTAGATGGTCAAAAGTAGTTGCTGTACACTAATTTTTGAAGTATGTTTTGATGGTTTCTGTGGGAACTGGTTGGAAGGAGAAATGCTGCAGGAGGTTATTTGACTGAGTAGGGATATCAACAGCTTGACTAGTTATCTGGTTGGTTAATTACTACACTGCCTGTATAAAAATAGGTATTGAATTGGTTGGTTGTGGATTATGCGTGTTTATGTTTTGACTGGTTGAGTAATGGGCTTTCTTTGGTGATAACTTAAGTTCCTCTGTTATCAATATGCTAGTAAAGCGGGAGCTGTTCTATTTTTTTTTTTGTCCAGACCTTCCATGCTTTGTCTCTGTTTCACAAGTTGTTTAGTTGCTAAAGATTGCAAAGGGCCAGGATTGGATTTGCCTCTTTTTAGTCTGACTAGGGCTAGTACGTTTAGAATAGATTTTATTGAACTCAAAAGCTAGCATCATCTAGGGGACAGTCTTTAGTGACTCCCAGTTCAGGAGATGTGAATTAATACAAGTGTCCTCATATGGAAAGTAGTTTTCTTGCTAGGCTGTGATGATGTGTTTTGGGGCTGTTGCTTTGGTACCTTATGGTGTAGATTGGTAAGTGATGACTTAGGCTGCCTCACAGAGTTCAGTGGAATATTTTATTTGGAAAGGATGTTAGGATCCACTCAAGAGTTGATTGTCTGGCTGTGGCTTTGTTACATCTAGTAGGTGTGGTTATAAATTGGGCAAATTTGTACATATGTATATTACTGGCTGGATTTTCAGTTTACATGGTTTGCCAATCTATATTAACATTACCCAATATTACAGTTTCATAAGGGATTTTTGAGGAGGCTAAACAGAGAATATCTTCCAGTGCTTTAGCATTGTTACCTGGGGTAATATATACACCCATGACTGTGATTACCTTCCGAGTGTTTAGTGCTAGAATAGTTACTAGGATTTCCAAGTTAGAGAAAGGTGGAAGAATATGAGAGAAAAGGGAGATATTCGGTATGTTTTTGTAGAGCACAGCAACACTGTCAGCCTTTTTTATTGGCTCTTTCTACTCTGATAATGTTACAGCCTGGTAGGGCAATTTCTTCAGGTTTTGTTTCTAGGTAGAACCAGGTTTCTCTGGCAACTAAGATGCCTAGAGTGTGCAGCGCTATCCATGCATGCACTTCAGGGAGTTTGTTATAAACACTTTGTAAGTTTGCACTGTGTATATGAAGACCAGGGTGGGAGTGTGGGTGAGGCTGCAGCAATAAAGGAGCTGATTTGGGTATGCTGCCTGTTGCCTGGATATGCTAAGTTAGGCCTTGGTTAGGGTGGAAGTCATCACTAAGTTTTATATTTATGAGGGTGAGATGGTACAGGTAGAGGCATTTTTACTTGATTTAATGTGTACTACCCAGTCTGTGAGTAAACAGTGTTTGCTTTCAATAACTGTAACTGAATGCTAGGATATATGAGTGCTGACACAGACAGGATGTGACTGGGAGATGCGGTTCAGAAGTATTTTGCATGGAGGACACAATATAAGAGGTCTGATGGAATCGTGAGGGTAATGAATGTTGGTAGGATGTTAAGTGTGCAAGTAAAATAAATACTAGTATGAGGAACTGTAGGAAGAAATATATTTCCGAAATGTGAGAAACAGAGGGGTTTGCAGAATGAGGATTTAGTTAAGACAGGAAGTAGAGAATGTGTATTTGGCAAAACTAAAAGTTGAAATGTAGAATAATAGACTGCCTTTAGTTGGCAGGCTTATAGGTGATTTTGAGATGTGTAGGTTTTTAACAGCATAGATGTGGGAAATATTGATAATAAGGAGGATAAACTTATGTGGTAAGGAGTCTGTTAGTGTAGAATATGTACTGGTAAGGAAGGGTAGTAAAGCAAAATAAACAAGTTATGTACTCACCATAACGTTCCATGCGAGTTGTTCACCTCACCTTCATTCTTACTGATGGATTCGGAGCCAATCCTCGGCTCCGACTTTGCCAACTGCAAAAGCTCGATGTCTTCAACCAGCTCAAGGCCAACTCCCTATCCCATGATGCACCTTGTGCTTCTCTCAGATCTTGTTTGCTGCCAACAGGCTACACAGCACTACTCATATGCTACTAGTAGAAACTAAATAAGAGACAATAAACCATGACATAAATGAAATCTCGGTACTCAAGAAGCCTGGATGGGGGTTGGAGGGTGGGACGTAAGAATGAAGGCAAGATGAACAACTCACATGGAACGCTATGGTGAGTACATAACTTCTTTATTTGTAGTTGTTCTATCTCGCCGGTCATTCTTACTGATGGGTAGTGTCCCAAGCACCATCTTTCTCCGGTGGCTCACGGGAGAATGTTCTTCAAGACAGTGGAACCAAAGGAAGCCATGTCCCTGGAGGCCATGTCTACTTTGTAATGAGTGATGAAGGTATGAGGCCTTGACCAAGTAGCTGCTGCACAAATAGTATCAAATGGTAATTTAGCCATAAAGGCTGATAAAACAGATACAGCTCTAGTAGAGTGGGCCTTTATCTTCTGTTGTAACGGTGTAGTCACTGAATTGTAAGTGAAGGATATACAATCTGATAACCATTTTGATAAAGTGGATTTTGCCCCTGGAGCAGCTTTTTTAGACTCTGAAAAGGGGACAAAGAGTTGATCTGTTTTCCTGAAATGTTTGGTCCTGAGAATCGGAGTTGTTTGTGAACATCAAGTTTGTGCACCATATGTTCCATCTTATTAGTGTATTTAAGGAAAAATACAGGCAAGTCAATAGATTGGTTGAGATTTGTCTCTGAGCAAACTTTAGGTAAAAATGAAGGACTTGTTCTGAGTGACAGACTGTCATTATGGAAAATCAAATAAGGGGGTTTAATGGACAACGCCTGTAACTCTGAAACCCTCCGAGCAGAAGTAATAGCTATTAAAATATAGTTTTCCATGATAGATATTTCAAGTCACAAGATGAGGCTGGTTCAAAAGGGGGTAGGATTATTCAAGAAAGAACAAAATTTAGATTCCATGACATAGCTGGAGTTCTGATAGGTGGTCTCAAATGAACCGTACCCTTGAGAAAGTTTTTGGAGAGTCTATGTGACATATTAGACCTCTGGTCACCAAGATGAAAGTTAGAAATTGATGCAAACTGAGCTCTAATGGTTGCTGCCACTGCCCCTTCATTGAAAAGTTTAGTCAAAAACTCCAGAATGGATGAAATTGAAGCCAGGTACGGCTATATTTATTTTTATTTTTTATTTAACATTTGTTGACCGGGAAAGTCCGACTACGTTCCACAGATCCTGTTTTCAGCGGAGGCCCGGGGAGAAACGATCCAGAAGCGAATATATGTGTAATAATATAATAAGAATATATGTGTATATTGTTCTGAAATGCCCATGTAGAAAACCTTTTCCATTTACTAAGATATAACTTCCTGGTAGACGATTTATGAGAAGATGTTAAAATATGCTGAGCCGCAGCTGAGAGGTTGTAAATCCTGGCCATGTTGGGAATTGGAGCAGCCAAGCTGTCAGTTTGAGGGACTGAAGAGAAGGATGGAGAGCTCCTGATGAATGAGTTAGGAGATTTGGCACTGGGTCCAGAATCCAAGCTTCTTCCAATAGATGAGGCTGGAGGAAGGGGAACCAAATCTGACGAGGCCAGTAAGGGGCTATTAAGATGATGGTCCTTCCCAGATCCTTGGCTTTCTGTAAAACTTTGGGTATCAAAGGGAAAGGAGGGAAGGCATAAAGGAAACCCAGGGGCCAATTGTGTAAAAATGCATCCCTTGGGGCATCCCCCAGAGGGGAAGTAGGGCAAAGTAGCTGCTGCATCATGTTTGTTGGAGTTGCAAAGACATCACATCAAGGCTGGCCCCATCTGCAGTATATCCTTTCCGCTACTTCTTCTTTTAGGGACCACTCGTGAGGCAATAGAATTGCCCTGGTCAGTTTGCCTGCTATCACATTGGATCTCCTCAGGATATGCATTGCTATCAGAAACCGCTGGGTGGAAGTTGCCCATTGCCATACTCTCAGGTCCCCTCGACACAGGGGATAAGATCTGGCTCCTCCTTGTTGGTTTATATACCGGACCACTGACATATTGCCTGTCTGAAATGCAATAGTACCCAGAGGGAGAGAGTCTTGAAAGGACTGCAGCGCTAGAAGTACCATTCTCATTGCCAGGACACCGATATGCAGATGTGCCTCATATCTCTTCCATGTGCCTTGGGCTGTTCTTCCCTGATAATGCCCCCCCACCCTATCAGGGCGGCATCCATGGTCACCATGGCTATGGGAGTAAACAGAACAAAGGGGCGACCTAGAGTTACTTGGTGAGATGTCAGCCACAACTGAAGGTCCTTCTTGCAGGAATTCGTTATCAGGATTTTGTGACATTGGGAGTTCTTGAAAAGACCATCGTGTGAACAGCAGCCATTGCAGTATATGCATCCAACCTTAAGGAATCGCAATGATCAATGCCGCCATTGTCCCTAATAATTTGAGTACCGTTGAAATCAGGACCTGTTTTTGTAGGACACAAACTCTTTCTGGTGGAAGGTTTAAGGTCATGGTAATGATAATTTAGCTCTGCTCCTATAAAAACGGTATGTTGCGATGGTGACAAGGCAGATTTTTCTGAATTTATAGTAATTCCCAACTGACTGCAGAAGTTCAAAGTTGTGTCCTTTGCTTGTATGAGTTGATGCCTGGTGGTGGCAGTGAGGAGCCAGTCATCTAGGTATGGAAATACCTGGAATTCCAAACATCTCAGATGAGCCGTGACTACTGCCATGCATTTGGTGAACACTCTGCAGGCTGTAGTGAGACCAAAGGGCAGAGCGCTAAATTGATACTGACTGGCTCCCAGATGGAAGTGCCAATGATCTCTGGATGGCCTGTCCATTTTTTATGTGGTAGTACGCATCCTGGAGATCTATCGATCACATCCAATTGTAAAAAGGGAAGTACTGACTGTAACGTGACCATCCAGAATTTTGTCTTTCTTATCGACTTGTTTAGTCTGATGAGATCCAAAATGGGCCTCCAGTCCCCTGTTTTCTTTGGAACTAAAAAGAACCTTGAGTAAGTTCCGGATCCTCTTTGGTCCGCTGGGACTGGTTGGATGACTCTTTTTCCAGCAACCTTTGAATCTCTGTGGCTGCTTGTTCCCTGTGACTGGGTGGAACATCTGGGATCTTTCTTATTGGAGGGGGGGGGGGAGTGGCAAAGGGAACTGAATATCCTCTGGATATGATGCTTTGTACCCAGCTGTCTTTTATTTTTAGCCAGGCGTCTGGGGTACAAAGAGAAGCGTCCTCCAACTGCCTCCAGAGATGGACAGGTGGGCCTCCTCTCAGGAGCGCTGATAGGGCTTCCCAAAGAACTGGTCTTTGTCGCCCTGATTCTACAGACCCCCTCTGCTGCGTGGGAGGCGTCTTCCATTGTTACCCCCTCCTCTGCTGCTGGAGGGGCATTCACCACGAGTGTCCTGGAAAGCTCCTTGAGTTTTACAGAACCGCATCTTCCCTCCCTTCTGACCTTTGGGGTAAGGTCTGGTAGGGGTGGCAAAACTGACTCCGACAGCAGACAGAGTCTTTCTGTCCTGCTGACTCCTGGTAAGCGTTTCCTTCACTTTGGGTCCAAAAAGGGACAAGCCATTGAAAGGGGATGTTGATAAAGGATGACTTAAAGGGCTCCACAAAGGAACATAAGCGCATTCAGGAATGTCTCCTAAGAGCAATTACTGTACCCACTGCCCTACTCATTCCATCAGCTGCATACGAGACCAGACGCATGGAAGAGTTTTTACAAGAGAATTAAGGATAGTGAGCTGGGAAGTTACTTTCTCTAAGACCCTCGCATTTACTGAACACTGTAGGGTATCGCCTAGTTCTTTCAGGAGATCCCTTTGCAACCTTGTAAAGTCTGTTAGATAGTTCAGTGATCGGGGAACAAATGTCACTGAACTAAACCTGCACTTACCTTATCTGTCCATGATCCTAGAATCCTTATTAGGAGGATGGACAGATGTAGAGGTTTCTGACAGTTCCTTCTTGGTGGCTGCCACCACCAACACCATAGCATCAACAGGCACTCCTTTGGTCAGGAAGGTCTTGTCCTGGAGAGAAGTTATAAATTTATTATTCCTCCTAGGGACAGGCTCCATGGGATCCAGGGACTCCCACGTCCTTCGAGAGATTAGCTCAAGCAGCTCATCAAAGAGTGGAAACATGCAAGTGGTGGAGGCCTGAGACCCAAAAGCCTTCAGGAGGACTGACTCATCATCAATAGGGTTAATGGGCTTCCAGCCACCCCTCTGTTTAAGAATTTCCAAGATATCCCTGAAAGAGATATCTTCAGAGGCGGACCGTGGGGACCCTTCTGACTCATCCAAGTCAGTAGCCGATGTGACGGATTCCTGTGGGGAGTCCAGATGCTTCCTCTTGCAAAGCCTCTTCCTGGGAACCTCCTCAGTGGGAGCTTCTGGGGAGGTCTCAGAAGAGCAGGGCTTACCCAGTGGGGCGACCTGAGGCTCTGGGTCTCTACACTTTTGAGGGACCAGTGAAGCAGAGGCAGACACAGGTGCCTTAGGGGAGGAGGTTGCTGGTACCAATGATGTGGGTGCCTGAGGGAACAACACTCTCCTCATGGCATCAAAGGTCCCCCAGCTCCGATCTGAAGAAACAAGCGATTTCCTCATCACCAAAGTGATGGGTTCCAAGTCCAAGGTAGGTGCCAAACTCACCCGTGCTGAGGTCCCGACAGGCAAAGTCGGAACTGAAAGATCGGTATGACTATGACTATCCTCTCCGGACCCAACTGGCGAATGTCGGCCGCTAGATGCCAAGGTCGGTATTGAGGAAGACAGAGCAATCGGAAGCGACAGACCTAGAAGGGGTGTCGGCTCTGACTGCGGTTCCACAATCATCAGCTTCGAACACTCCTGCTCCGAAACCTCGAATCCAATCGGAGGAAGAACAGAAGTAATGGGCTGGGTCCTAGTCGGTTCCGAAGCCCCCAAGGGTCGGCCTCGAAAAAATGTTTGCTAGCGCCGGTGTCTGCAGAAGCCTCTGCAACACACAATCCACATCCTTATCCAAAAGTCTTGAGGACTGGGCAGAAACTATGGAAGAGGCCACTTCTGGAGACTTTAGAGTAGGAGACACCAGCTCCAGTATAGGGGACCAGCTCCTACAAACAGTAACAACCTCCAGTTCCGAAGCAATGGAGCAGAGGTAGAAGTCTTATCTGGTTTTGAGGTCAATGAACCCTTTTTTGGCTCTGACCCAGAAGAAGACTTGAAAGACAGTCTTTGAAGATTCTGATGTCTTGTCTGGTGATATGTCCTTTTCCAAAGATTCCTGGAAGGAAGAATTTAATAGTCCCCTAGCTATCAGTTTACTCTTACATTCATGAAGAATACAAGAGCTGAATGAATGACAGATGGCACAGTTCTCTTGTAGGTGAACTTCAACTAAGCAATAGACACATTCTGTGTGACCATCTGTTATCGACATTTTTTGTCCACATTTAGGATATTTTTTAAATCCTGACTTCACCTTCTCTTGTTGAGACATGACAGAAATTAGTTAACAGGACGTATCAATTATCTTGCTAAGTCTGAAGTATAAATAACTTCTACAGGAAAAAAACACACTAGCAAAGCTGTAAAAATTCAAGAATAACTATCCTAGGTTTTATAACTAGACCACACACACACAAAAACGGCCTTGGAAAAAAAAACGGGCTTCAGTACAAAGACGTTAAATCCTAATAACACCTGACACTAAAGGGAAGAATTAAGGAAGTTATGTAACTACACTAAGAAACTTCAAAAAGTCTAGCTATTAACTAGTATGACCACACCTAAACCACAACAACTGAAGTCCCAAGGTTGAGAAGAGTTTCTTTAAAGAAGGGCATAGGTGCCGAATCTTTTTGAAGAACTACTTGACCAGACTCTTTCAGGACATATTTCTGCTATCCCTGAGGTTGTGACAAAGGGTGAAAACAGAAACGCATTTCTTTTTTTTTATATTTTAACAGCTTTACTGGATTATCACTTAACACAGGCAAGCATACATTTACATAAAAGAAAACAGATCATATTAACATGTTCACAGTTACAAATGGGCTCATGCTCCAAGGCAGTGATACATTTTCCTGTGTTACATTTGGTTGGGAACATGCATGAAGAGATGTATGGCTGTGGGCGAAGAGAAGTACCCAGTGCCATGCCCACAGCTTCAATAATGAAATATACAAGGGGAAACTAATGTTCATGGCACCCAGGACACCAAGAGACAGCAGGCAGTATGGCAGGCATCAGCAGGCTACCCAATGGGCATGTCAGTGGCATTAAAAATGCAGTGCACAATGGGCAATACCTTTATTACTGGTGTGTCTGGACCATTGACCATTAGCCCTTCACAGTGTCCAGAAAACATAAACACATATTACATAATAAGTGTGACTACAGTAGCATGCAGGATTTCATCTATGCCATAGCACATCTCTACATGTATTTACATAAGTACGTACTACACACAAATTGCAACACACACTACTTCCCCTGCTCTTGTGTACTTGTTTGTTGAAGCAGTGAGCACAGTACTGTGTGCTTCTCTTTGCCTACAAGAAAAAATGCAACAGCTACATGTCTCTGCAGCTGAATGGTACTTCAGCCAAGGCTCCCAACTAAATGCACTGCGGGAAAAATTGTCACCAGCTAGGAGCATGAAACTATTACAAACATTGTACATTGTGCATATTTTTCTGTACAATTGTCATTATTCCAGCACTACATAAATTGCTCAATTCCTGTCTTTCCTATGTCTAAGCATTTCAGATCCTGTATCCCAGCTCAAAAAAATAATTTCTTTAGTTACACCCATTTGACCACCCATTATTTCTGACAGAGTACTCTGTAGGGAACTTTTAAAGTCAGTCAAATCATTACACTCCCAAAACACATGTTCCCAGCTACCTCTTTCTTCTCCATCCTGCCTCCAACATTTGTCATCTATCTGGGGGAAAATTTCTTTGGATTCTGCTTGGGGTATAAAAATACCTATGTAAACAATTCCAAACAAAAATCCTAAATCCTCTACACTTTGTTGCATATTTGGGAGCCGTACATATAGCCTCCCATTTTTTCCTTGCAAATTACTTATTCAGTCTCCCTCTTCCCAATCTTTTCTATGCTCTTCTGATTGATTCCTATAGTTGTCTTGCAATATTTTATATACCCTACTAATTATCCCTTTGTTAACAGCAGCTTCTCTTTATTCTACCAAAAACTCTACCAGTGCTGGTCTTTCACTTAGGATTCCCCTATTGTTTTCTCTTTGTCTGTACTTGTATATCAATTCTTTGTAGGGAAGGCAGTCTCTAAACTGCAGTCAAAATGTCTTCTTGGACTCTTCTCATTCTAGTACCGTTCCCTCTCTAGTTATTTACTCCCAATACCTTGATTCCCCTTGCCAGGTTTCTCAAGTAAATTCCAGCCTCCACTAGCCTAGTCAATGTACCCCTAACTGCAGCCACCCCTATCAAGAAAATATCCTTTCTCCATTCTTGTGTTGGCTTAGTTCTTAGAATACTTTCTGCTACTTTATGAACATATCTTCTGTATGACTGTTATTCCCCTTAAGGATCTGCATCCAAAATCCCACTCTCTCTCTCCTTATTTCTTGAGTTCTCTCTGCTTTATTATCATCCCTTTCCACTTTGCATTATAGCTTTCTGCTTATGTTATGTATGAGCCTTAACTGTGTAGCTCTAAAAAAATCCCTTCTAATCAGGTAATCCTAAACCACCTTGTACTATTGGAAGATCACCCTATCCCACTTGAACCTTGCCCTCTTCCCGTCCCAAATAAATCCTTCAGCTCTTTATTAATTAGTATCCACTTCTCCTCTGGTTGATAAACATATGCCTGACCTGGGTATAAAACTAAAGGGTCTAAAACATTTTCACTATTTGTATCTTGCTATCTATATCCATAAATGAGAGCTTTCATTTTCTCAGTTTTGTATTACCTTTTGTTTATTCTCTACATACATATCCTTAGCTGCCATAACAGAATCCTTTTTAACCCACATACTTGAATACTTCATTTTATCTTGTACCAATAAATATGGGCATTGCTGAACCATTTCATGTGTGGGTACATAGTTAACAGGTAAAGCCTTAATTTTATTTTCATTAATTCTATATACCAAAAGGACTTAAAACTTTCTCAGAATGTTCCACAACACTGAGATGTCCTTTTCTGGTTTTATCAGGTACAAAATAATATTGTCTGTAAATAAAGCCAACTTTTATTGATTACCATATAAATTATATCCTTGAACTTCTGAGTCACTTATTTTCTTTACCAGTGGCTCTAAATATAAAGCAAACGACAAAGAGAAAGAAAATACTCCTGTCTGGCTCCTCTGTTCAGACACAACTTATCAGAGAGGAACCCTTCCATTTTCATTTTTGGCTCAGATCCCTCATATATCCTCCTAGTTACCCTTATTATTCTAACAGGGAACGCAAATGCTTCCATTGCCCTACTCATAAAGTCATAGCTTACTTTGTAAAATGCTTTCTCTGTAACAAGACCCACCAACAACTGCAGCATTTTCTTGCATTTTGCTTCCCTCTGGATCATCATTGTTCTATTAATGTCAAATGTTTGCCTCCCCTCCACAAAATTACACTGATCCATTTCTATCAATCCTGGAAAAAAACGTTGCCATTCTTTTAGCTATTACAAACACTTTCTAATCATGGTTTAAAATTTAAATGGGCCTGTATGAAGCTGGGTCTGATGGGTCTTTACCATCTTTAGGTATTACAGCCACCAGAGTTTTCTTCCAGGATGTTGGTGCTTCCCCTTCTTTTAAAATACTGTTAAACAAACCCTTCTAGATCTTTATCACTTTCTTCCCTCCTAGCTTCCAAACTTCTAGAAGAATACCATCTATTCCTGGAGACTTTCATGCAACTTTATTATACATCACCGTTTTTATCTCATCTCCTCCTATCTTAACTGTTAATTCTTGAGCTTCACATACCTTCAACCTTGGCATACTTAAAGTCTTCCATAAATATTTCCATTTGTGCTTTTTACATATTTCCACATTTCTCTGCTTTATACAAATTGTCATAACATTTCTGAAATAACTCTAATGCCACTAAAGGATCTCTGGTTATTTTTCTTGTTATGGGCTCCCTAAGTTTAGAAACATCCCCTTCTACTTTCTTTTGCTTAAGTCATCATGCTAAATGTTTTTGTGCTCTGGAGGTATCATAAAAAACAGTTATTAAACAGCAATCTTTTTAAACTCATGCATATTATCCAGATACTCCATTATTTTCTCTTTAGTTCTCTGCAGTTGCACCTCTTTTTTTTGAGATTCCCAATATTTTACCCTTTGTCAGCCCCTCTAATTAATTCTTGTTACTTCTTAACCATATATACTGTGGTGGTGGTGCTGCGGTAGCGTTGTCGCCTCACAGTTAGACGTTGCCCATTCGAATCTCAGTTACAGTGTCTTCTGTGTAGCGACATGCGTGAATGGGCGTTCCTTCGTTGAAGGTTGTGTGTTAGGCCCGGCAAGCCAGTACGTAAAACTGTACTGCCAATCATTAGCAGACCGGAGTTCCGCTGTGGCGAGCACTAACCGGGAAAAGCCGAAAGACACAAACAAACTTCTTAACCATACATCTTTTTCTTCTAACCTATTTTTAAACTCCACTTTCATTTTATAACACTTTCTAGCTATGCTATCAGAATAAATTTCTATCTTCATTAATTATTCTCAAATAATTTCCACTACCCATTTCTTAAATTCCTCTCTTTTTAACAGGTATGTGGGAAAGTGCCAATGTCCCTTCATTACCCTACATTTTTGTATTAGTTGTTAGTGGCGCTGATCTGAAATAGTTATTGGATGTGTGTCAAAGCTTTCAATTAAATGCACCTGTTCCTGTGAAAACTTCGGTCCAGACTAGACTAGTTATTGTACCTTGGGGAATAACACGTAAACTCTCAGATTTCCAACTACTGAATTCAAGTCTTCCATAACAACTATTTTCATAACTTTCTTCAGAAATCTAACTTTTTTGGTTATATTTCTCTTCTAGATCCCCCAGATATATCCTCACTGCTGCAAATCAAGTTCTAGTCCCCACCTATAAGTAATATTCCCTGCTGAAGGCTGATTATTTCTCCTAAAATTTCTTTAAGCTCCGAGTTTTAGGTGGAATATAAATACATGCAAACGTAATCCTCCTCCCTTGCCAGTAGCTCCTTTCCATCACAAATCTACCATTATCTTTTTCCCCTTCTATTACTATTGGAGGTCCTCTTGCAATTAGTACAAGTTGTTCTCCTACTTACAGTAATTGCTGTCTGTTCTTATCATTACTCCCATTCCATATATGAAAAACAGCTTATATGCTTTAAGAAATCATTAATTTTTAGCCTTAAGAAAAAGTGCACTAGTTATCTTTAAATACTACTAAATGTACTGAAGTAGTTAAGGACCAGAAAATCTATCTCTTATTCACTTCCAGTTATTTCAAAGCTTATTTTTTTTACTGAGCTGCTTTCCCTTGTATCTTTTAATTTTATGTTTCTCAGCAGACAATGTCCAGACATCTCAATATTTATTGCCTAACACTTGTAGTCAGTTTGTTTCCATGGAAACATAAGAACAGAATGTACAGCTGCTCTCAGTTGTAGACTTCTCAACTCACACTGAACATGTTTGCCAAAAGAAAACTATTCATTACATTCACAGTGGTCTCTTGTTATTAAAGCCCACTTCCTTACACTAAAATCTTATTACATTAAACCAAGGGCATTAATCGTGGCATTCACCTATGCAAAAGTAAACGAAAACATCTCCTCTACATATATTACAATCGTTGCACTTTTGCACCCTATCCCCTACCCCAACAGCCAAGATTACAGCCTATTAACTTAAATATGCTTTTGTGCAGTCATTCTTCTCTCTTTATATAGCAATTCCTACAGTATGTATACAAGAAAAAAGTACTTGTTTACTTTAGTATCTTTATCACAGACAACAATCATGAAAATGCTTTACTACATAACATGCAATTTATATCATGAACTGTTTTACACAAATGCTGCTAATAAAATTTGTTCTACTTACAGTTATTTTATTTATTTATTTATTTATTTTACATTTGGTTACCAGGAAAGTCCGACTGGATACAGGTCCATTTTCGGCGGAGGTCTGGGGAGAAAAGCTCCACATTTATGAAACAGTACACAGGACAATAACACAGAGATATACATTCTATTGAAGGATATATGAATATACACAACTGATACAATTTACAGTTCTTGATAAGCATACACAAATGCCAATACATACAATTTAACACTTCTGGTGTAAGCACTGTGATACAGTAAAGTGGGAAGTTTTGAGTTGTACATACTTAAGAACACGAGGGATGCAGTACAATACATACTTTACTAGTTACAGAGAGATGTAGAGCAGTTCCGATATAAAATTCTTTTTTTCCCCATTTTAGTGTCCTTCCAGACAATGACAAAGTGAGGTACATGCCTTCCAGCTCACCACAAGTTTAACAAAGTCAACAAAAGTCCAATCATTCTTGGCCACTTTTTCTTGTAAAGCCATAGTTCACAAATGTGACTGATGCGTTACAGTCTCACATTTATTCACTAATTTCAGTGCTGCTGGTCTTCCTGTTCATCTCCATCTTGCAACCCCAGACTCTGTTTCAAGTCGAAGATGCTCCTGATTCTTTTAATCAGATCCTATGCTTTTTTTACTGTCTTTCAAACATTTTCCTTAGGAATACTGGAAAAAGTTTCATTGGCAAAGTCTATCTATGAGCTTTATCATCAGAAGAATGAGAAGCAGAGTCTTCTGTTTGAGGGATCACTTTTTGTTGGATAAACTTTTGTATTTTCTCCTCAGCCTGTTCTACATCAAAAAACAACTTTGATCCCCCAGGAAAAAATATTCTAAAGATAGCTGGGTACAGTAGCTTGAATCTCACACATGCCTTTTGACATTCCCTGATTGCTGGTATAAATTTGCTTATCTTCTGCATGTTCTACAGTTTATAAACATTTTCCACAAACATTCTACTGACTTCAATTTTTTTATACTTTGTCCTTCTGTCAAAGTATTGTATGGATGAACTATTTCTGCTGGAATGATTGCATTTTTACTAACACTGGTCTTGGCTGCTTTCTCATGGCCAGGTTTGGAACATACACATGATCCGATACTTCAATTAACAAATTCTGCTGTGCAATACCAGTCCAGTTACTTATTTATGCTTTCTTTAATATAATATAGTCTGTTCCTTCCAGTTTTTCTGGTACAGTAACACATTTCAGTTTTTCTTGAGACAACTCTTCTTGAGGAGTTTTTTATTCAAACAGCCTCTTCTTCATTTTGATCCCTGACTTTTGCAATTGTATCAGTTCATCTGAATAGCTGTTAAAAGCTTCTTCTATTTTCCAGCGTTTTGTTATTTGAGTTGATATACTCCTTCAGTGTTTCATTTATTTAATCAGTTCTGACCACATCTGAATTATATTTCTTCTAAATTACTGGAAGTCACCTCTTGTACCAAAGCTAGAGCTTCAACTGCTTTTTGCTGAAAAGTCACAGAATTCTTCCCAGCGAGTGTTTTTTCTTCATCTTTTCTCGATTTTCTCTCAGACTCTAAGTTTCTTCTTTGCTGGTATCCAGGCAGGGTACTTATTAACCACTAACTGAATTTTACTAAAACTGGCAGAATTACTGGCCATTATCTATAAATTTCTTTGGGAGAGCTGAAATAAAGCTGTTGATCAGTGTTCAGCCATCTTGGAAAAGCTCAGAGAGACATACATCTTGATTATGAACAAATGAATTCTCGGGACAAATGTTTCTGAGGTAGTTCAGAACCACTCAAGTTTACCTTGCAGGACTTGAAAGATACATCTCCAGCCAATGGTGAATCTCTTTCACTGAGCAGAAAAAGTCAAATGGGTGGCTTCCAAGATATCCACAGGAAAAGTCTGCCAAGATAAGGGGATGTAATGAAGCAGCCAATATCTAAGACAGAACTATTACTCCAGCAAAAGTAGAGCTCCCTTATCTCATACTGAGATAGATTCCTGTACTGCCAGAAACATGGGAGGCAAATCCAAAAGCTTCTTGACCATAGATGGCAAAGAAGATCAGTATGCTTTCTTCACTGAATTTTGAGGGGAGGAATAGTGTCAAATGGAAAGGGAAAGGTGTGTAAGTTTCCATCTCTCTGAACATAGATGGCATTTACCACTTCCTCCTTATTTTCCAAAACATAGCAGAAAAGGAAGAGGAAGAATAACGCATCTTCTTCTGTGAAAAAAGTTTAACCTCTGCACTGGTCAACTTTCAGATAACAGTGGTTAGTCAAGTTTCCATAAAAGTTAGCTCCAGATGATGTCTGGAACCAGTGCTGAGGGACTCCATCAACATATTCACCTTTTTCAAGCTATGAAAAACTGTGAAGGCAATGCCACGGTCTATGGTTTACTGCCAAATGAGCATAGGTTCTATGCCCACATGGTATAATTACATGAATACAAGCTGCCTTATTTGTTAATGTACCATACCACAGACTGTTTGTCTTACCAAGGAATGTGGAGAGATCTGGTCTTGACTTTCTTTTTAAGGTATGCAAGATGAAAGGCACCAACTTCAGCTAGAGGAGGTTTATGTACAGTCCCCTCTCTCAGGAGCCTAGCATTCCCTCATATGAATACGGGCAAAAATGACACTGAAAGAAGTGGCCTTCATGAGGCTGAAATGGCACAAAAGCATCGGAAACATAGCTAATCTGTTCATCCTCACCCAGGATGCCAAAGCTATAACTTTAGGCATCTCAACAGCATACAGGAAAGAAAAACAACAATACAGAGCATCCAGCCCTGCCCTGATCAACAGATCCCCTATTCTGGGATCAAGTGAGAACATCATCCAATTTACTGTAACACCAAAAGCAAGGTAAGATCCAGGAAAGGGATACTAGGAGAGACTCCTTTGATAAGGCCACCTTAGCCATTTATCCAAGTAAAAGAACACTTGTAGATTTATCCTTGCAATAATTCTGTCTTCATGGCTAGTACTTTGGTAAACATTTCTGATGGAGGCAATAGCTGGAATAGCAGCAACCTGTACTGAATGTGGTTCCTATTGAGAGTGAATCAAAGGAATCTTCAGTAAGACTTTCACATAATGATGTGCCAAAAAGCATGCATTTTATATATTCATGCATTTAACTGGGTAGGTACACTGGTCTGAAAACCCTTTTATGGTATGACCTGGGCCATAAGGCAAAGGATATACAAAGTAATAGCAAAATGCAAGTAATATAAAACTGAACAAACAAACAGTATAATACCAGCATGAATGAGTACAAAACAAAACTGTACATAAGCAAAAACAATAGCATTGTTTACAATTAACAGCAGCTGCTAATCTTTGATCCCATCTATGTATTAAATGAAAGTAACAAATAGTCATATCCAATGACACATTCCAGGCTCTCTGCAGAAGCACCGAGATAGTCCTACAAAGATTCACCCACCTTGAATCTGATATCAACATATGTGCCTGCCTAAGTCACTAAGGTCTATAATGGAACAGACCCTATATTCCCCCAAAACTCTGCAATTAGGAAGACTACAGTCTGCAGTTACTCAGAAGCAACATGAAAAGAGATGGTGAAACAGACTATATGATGAGGGAGAGCATAACAGGTCCAAGATGAGGCCATGTACAAAATACATACTGAACCCAATGGCTTTATGTTATGTTTTATTCAAGCTGTGACAGACTGAGAAAACTGGTCTTATACATGCAGCCCTGAGGGGTAGAAAGGAATGCTTAAATTTAATTTGCCGAGTCTGCCTCCTGACAGACTTTCACTGTGTGCCAGGACAAATCTACCTAACACACCTGTCCTTCCTTTATCCAGGTCTGGGTTCTTCTTAGGGTATCTGGCAACTCTACAATAATTTTATTTTATTTACTGTTTACTTGACATTTATCTACCAGGAAAGTACAACTAGGCAATAACCCCTTTTTTAGCTGAAGTCCAAAGAGAAAAGCTCCTCAATTACATAAATTTTATGGACAGACAAGTCAGCACATATACATAAGAAGATGCATACAATAGGTATGTATGGGTCTATATCACAATGTCGAACTAACATAAGTTCGAACGCTGTAATATCAAATCGAAAACTCCGAAACCCAATAATAACAAAAACACAGAACAGCGATTTTTTTTCCCCCAGGGAACAAAATCGCTGTTCCGTGACAAAAAACAAAATTAAACCTTAAACTTAAAGTGGGGGGCTTTGCCTCCGCATCATCCGATGTGGGGGGCTGTGTCCCCCATACAACCCTACTTAAATATACCAACTCCAAGATCGCACCACAGTGGAGGAAATAGCAAAACCCTGAAAATGGCCACCGATTTTTTTCCCGGGAAAAAAAAATCGGTGTGCCATGTCTTCGCTATTTTTGGATTTCGGACTTTTGGGTTTGATATTACAAAGTTCGAACTTATACAAGTTTGAAGTTGTAATATCGACCCGGTATGTATATAGGGCATGAGTACAATCAGTTGAATGCTTCAAGTTATACATGCTGTAGGTGGGGTACAACAGACCCCCATACAAACGGAAGAGAATGTGTTGCAATAATAAAGTTAGAAAAGGAAAAATCATGACTGCTTGGTTAATATAAATTTATTCTTATGTCTTATGTAGTAAGTAGGAGACAAAGTAGTTTATAAGAAGAGAGGATAGTGTTTTGTAGAAAAGAGGAGGTAAAAGTAAATGAACAGATGGATGGAGGGAGGTTGTTAGTAAGGGAAGTTTGAAGGATGAGAAACAGAGTACAATCATGAGATGTGGGGAGAGGACATAAGGGCTACTCTTATGCAGTGTTAAACTATGTTTAAGTAATGGATTCTGTATGCATTTGTAAGTCTAGCCTAACCTTAGGGATCCACGGGGGGACATTCAATGAGTACTTTTGAGTCCAGCCCAGGAATATACAAATCCAAGTACTTGTCAGAAAATACCCTTATGTTGTTGACTTGTTTTAAATGAGTTGAGATGGCATTCCATTTACACAATATTCAGTTTGAATGCAGTGAATCATCCACAGTGTTTGTTGACTTAGTTATCTGCAGTAAGGGTTTTTTTGTTGTGTATAGGTTTTCATTTTTATAGTATGGCTGAATGACAATGTTTAATGGTGGGTATTTTTAGGATTGTGAAGAAGCTGCTGTATTGCCATTAATTGTAAGTGAGTCAGTGTGTGTCAGTTCAAGCCAATTTAGCTGTTGAGTACAGCAGTAGCAAGTTGTAAAGTGTTGATTTGTTGCTCATTTTGCTACTTTGTTATAGCACTGCTCAAACATATCTGATAAAGATGAGTTTAGATTAGTAAAGACTGTGAAGGCATATAGGAATGCTGGACGTAGGTAAGCTGTATTTATGTCTTGTCTGGCCACAACAGTGAGGAATGGTTTTACCATATATAGTCAGCCTAGTTTTTGGTATGTTTTATTACTTGAATTATATGATGATCGAATTTCATCTGGTCATCAATGGCCATGTCTAGCAGTTTTGTATGTGTGACCATTTCTATTTTTTATTGTTGGTTGAAGTTACAGTGAATATTTTTTTCTTTGGTCACACAACTGTTTAGGAGTATACTGAATGAGTTTAATCTTTTGGGGGATTCAAGTGAAGTTGGGAGTTGCTCAGTCACGATTCTATGGATAAGAATGATTGTTGGGTGGTTTCGTATTTGTAGAGTCTTAGGTCCAGAGATGAGAGATGAGTCATCTGCATATTCTACTATTGTGACATGCTTAAAGGTAGTTTGCATGTTATTTATATGAAGAGGTTAAAATGAAAGCGGCCAAGAAAAGATCCTTGGGGAACACCTACTACAATTTCACTTCTCAGTCTGCTAGGCAGCCATGGAACCAGTGGATTGAAGATACAACAGGACCAAAAAGAGGAGATATATAGTTGGGTTTTGGGGACAAACTGTGTTACAAGTTTTACAGATCAAGAAAGAGTGTAGACACTGTTAAAGAAAGAAAGAAAAAGAAACTTCTTGGCAGGAAAAAATAAAGAGTGCAGAGACCAGGTTAACTGCATTTCTGTTTTGATAACTGTTTTGGTGAAGCTAAGCAGTGGACTGGATGTTATATGTTTAAGGCCTGAAACCATGCTGTGCTGAAGACAGAAAGTTGTTTGCTTTGCTGTAATATAATTAATGAGTTGTGAATGAACACATAATTCCAGCACTTTAAGCAGAGGATACTGTGCTGCTACAGGTTTGTAATATGTAAGGTCAGTAAAAGAGCACCTTTTGTGCAGCTGTACGGTGAAGGATTTTGTTTTCATAGTGATGAGAGACAGTTCTCTTTGACTGAACAATTTATCAAGATGGAGGCAGGATAGGGAATATGTTAGATTTCTAAAGGTAGTTTTGGAGAACATGAAATGATCAAAGTATGTTTGCCAAAATTACATCCATTGACAGTGGAGTTTGCCTCTTCCTCAGCTGCTGTGTGCTACCTAAGGGTTGGTATATGTAAGTTTTGTGGGGGGATGCTTGCCCATCTTAGAAAGAATAAAGTTTCTTCAGATATTTGCTGAAGGTACTTTTGGCAAAGATTTTCCTAATTTTGCACGCTTGCTGACACTACCTTTGGTGAGACAACATGAGTCCACAAGATGTAGTAAACCACAAGCAGCAAGTCTGATATATTGTAAAGGCAACTGGTAAGGGGTGATGCTAGTAGGTTTGAGTATATGTAGATACTTGTTGATAGCAAAAGTAGGAATGGGAGTGAAGGAGAGAGAGAGAGACTGTTTTTGGATGTTTATTTAGAGTGTAATTTAGTTCTGTGTTTATTATTATTATAAAGTAAGGAGGTTAACTGTTTTAATAAACTGCAGGCTAAATTCAAAGGCAATACTTGAGAACTGGTCAAACAAGTTTGGAGTAGGTCGTCTAGAAATTATTGGATTTAGACATTTGTTTATGGACAACCAGAATACTTTAAGACTGGGGTAGAGTGGACTGGGTCTTGTACCTTGGTATAATATAGCATAAAATGGTTTTCTTTATTTGCTTCTTTATTTTGCTTAGATAGCCTTAGTATATTACATCCAGTGGATGAAATTTGTTTGTCTTTTGTTTCTTCCTTGATCCGGGTATCTGTGGTCACCAGGATGTAATGAAAGATATATCTTATCTGAGAATGAACTTCAGCTAATGTGATATGAAACAGAGACAGTCCTGTCAGTTGTGTTAAACTTGATTAAGGTGACTGGAGGTATGCAATGCAAATACTAGAAACAAGTAGTTGTATTTGAGTTGAGCAAGGATTGGGGTATATATGTGTACTTAGTTTTAAGGTCAATTATGTGTGATATCAATGACTAAGACATTTGTAGTTGGTTTTCTAGTTTATAAGTATTAAACTGATTCATGGGTTATAACTTGAGTAACTGATTTTAAAAAAATTCAATACAGGTGGTTTGGCGTAAAGATGGACAGATGGGATGTGATGGTATGTATTGTTATGGGTGTGCTCCAGTGTCACTGTAGATGATGAGTTACGTGAGTTGGTGGTGACAGGTTGTGAGTTGGGTTATCACCATGAGAGATAAAAACAGGAAGATGTTGACAGCAGCAGTACTTTCTTATTGGTTAACTGGGCTCAGTGGGTGAAGCTGTGGATACTTTAAATGTAGCATAACAGGGGGTGGGTGAAAACTGATTGCAGGCTGAGGCATCAAAGTTAGCTCAGTCGTAGTAACGACAAATGGAATAGGGCTTCAGCCCTGTACAGCTGAATGCAGTTCTAGAAACAATCTATTGCAATGAAAAACTAACTTCTACTAAGAATTCTCTCTATGTATTACAGTTCACAGATTGAACACAGACCACAATATCCTGTCCTAAGGATTCTGCTTTGAAAATGGTGCTGAGGGGGACACAGGAAGGTAGACAAGGAAACCCAACTCCACCCAAGGCCTCGCAGGGCAGCTTTCTTTTACAGAAGCAATTAGTTTGGTTAAAAACAAGGGTAAGTACAATTATATTTTGAGGGATTGTAATAACAAAGGATGTTTATGACATAAAATTATGGTAGAGGAAAAGAAAGAAACTTTTAGTTATGTACTTACCATAACGATAGATGTATGTGATCCATCTCACCTACATTCATAACTGATGGGGCTCCGACTCGGCCGATACACTAGCACAAAGTCTCTCATTGGCTGGGCCAACCCCCTTATCCCAGGATGCACCACGCCCAAACCCCCAGATCTTGTTTGCCCCACAACAACTCACTCACATGAGCCACTCCACCTGTACAATAGTGTTTCCTCCAGATCCAACAGGTAGGGGGAAGGAAGGAGGGTACGTACGAATGTAGGCGAGATGGATCACATACATCTACCATTATGGTAAGTACATAACTAAAAGATGTAATGCGATCCTATCTCGCCTACATTCATAACTGATGGGACAGCGTCCCTAGCACCTAGATCCTGGGAGGCTCACTGGAAAACACTCCTGAGCACTGTGGAACCAAAGGACGCCCGACTTCTAGAGGCCACGTCCAGTTTGTAATGAGAAATAAAAGTATGTGGAGAAGCCCAAGTGGCCGCTGCACATATCTCATCCACCGACAGTCTGGTGTGGAAGGCCACTGAAGTAGCCATAGCCCTAGTAGAATGCGCTCTAACTGGAAATGGAAGGTCCCTTCCTGTTGATGCATAAATAAATGAAACACAATCCCTAATCCACCTAGCAACAGTGGTCTTAGTTACTGCTTTGCCAATCCTGTTATCTACAAAGGCCACAAACAACTGGTCTGATTTCCTCTGCTGCTGTGTCCTATCCAAGTAAAACCTCAGTTGTCTATGCACATCCAACTGATGAAGTCTGTATTCTGCCTTGTTGGAAAATTTTGGAAAGAAAACTGGTAGCTCTATAGATTGCTGCAGACAAAGAGCAGAAGAAACTTTCAGAAGAAATGACGGGTTTAGTCTTAGA
Organism: Protopterus annectens; assembly: GCF_019279795.1. Classification (NCBI taxonomy): domain Eukaryota; kingdom Metazoa; phylum Chordata; order Ceratodontiformes; family Protopteridae; genus Protopterus; species Protopterus annectens. The sequence continues at coordinate 15,116,550 of NC_056735.1, forward strand.
GATACTCTATCCTTGTGAAAGATCAGATAAGGGGGCTTAACAGAGAGGGCTTGAAGCTCCGAAACTCTTCTGGCTGAAGTAATAGCTACCAAGAAGGCAGTCTTCCAAGATAAGAACTTTTGCTCACAAGTGGCCGCCGGCTCGAAGGGATGAGACGTCAAGGCTCCTAAAACTACATTCAAATCCCATAGCAAAACAGGTTGCGACACCATTGGGCGAAGCAACCAAGCTCCCTTAAGAAAGGCCTTACACAACTTATGACTCATGAGTGAAGGCTCAAAGGCAACATGATAATTAGAAATCGCTGCCAATTGAACTTTTAAGCGTGGAGACAGTGGAACCCTGTCTAAAAAGAGTTGCCAAAAAATCTAATACTGCGGACACCGGGGCTGTCAGAGGGTCAAGGTTGTGCTGCTGGGCCCAAATGGCAAACCTTTTCCATTTATTAGAATATATCTCCTTAGTGGAAGCTCTGTGAGAAGAAGACAGAATCCGGACCACCTCAGGCGAAAGGATATGCTGTCTGACTAAGGTCGGAAATGGAGCAGCCAAGCCGTTGGCTTGAGAGTTCGCAGTGATGGATGGGCCTGACCTGACTGAAGAGTCAGGAGGTCTGGAACTGGGTCCAGAATCCAAGGATCCTTCACTGCATACTTCCGAAGGAAAGGAAACCAAACTTGGCGGGGCCAGTGTGGTGCGATCAAAATCATGTTGCTTCCCAAGCAGATCGCCTTCTGAATCACCTTTGGCAGTAGTGGGACCGGAGGGAAGGCGTAGAGCAGACCGGAGGGCCAATTGTGAACTAGAGCGTCCCTGGGTGACCCCCCCCCCCCCGAGGGGGAATCAGGGAGAAGAAATTGCTGCACTTTGCGTTCCAGGGGCTGGCGAAAAGGTCGCAACAGGGAAACCCCCACTTGGAGAAGATCCAAGCCGCTACTCGGTCGTTCAGGGACCACTCATGAGGCATCAGAATAACTCTGCTCAGCCTGTGCTATCACATTGGACTTCCCTGGAATGTGCGTTGCCACTAGAAATCTCTGGGAAGCGATCGCCCAGTTCCAAACTCTCATGGTTCTCTGCATAGAGGATAAGACCTGGTTCCTCCCTGCTTGTTCAGATACCATACTACCACCATATTGTCTGAGAAGATTGCGATGGTACCCTTGGGAAGAGAGCTGTGAAGTGCCTGCAACGCTAGAAGCACTGCCCTCATCTCCAGGACACTGATGTGTAAGTGGGTTTCGTGATCCTGCCACGTGCCTTGAACCATCCTGTCCAGATAATGCCCCCCCCCACCCTATCTGGGAGGCATCCGTGGACACTGGCAATGGGGGGAGGGGGGGGCAGAAGAGTCGCTCCTGGTTCAAGTTGGAGGAGAGGAGCCACCAACGAAGATCTCGCCAGCAGGTATCCGTAATGAGAATCGGATAGGACAAGGGCAGATCTTGGTACGACCACTGGGTCGACAGGAGCCACTGGAGAATTTGCATGTGCAATCTTGCCAGAGGGACCAGAAGGATGGCGGCCACCATCGACCCCAAAAGCTGAAGGACCATCCTGGCTGGGGCTTTGCTTCGGGGTAGTAAGGCTAGGACTTGGTTCTGTAGTATCTTTATCCTCTCTGTTGGAAGGAATGCTCGCATCTCGACAGAGTATAGCTCTGTGCCTATAAAGGCAACATGCTGTGATGGCAGCAATACAGACTTTTCCCAGTTGAATGTAATTCCTAATAGATGTCCCAATTCGATGGTAGCACTCACGGCTTGAATAAGAAGATGCCTGGTGGGGGGCGGTGAGGAGCCAGTCGTCTAGATACGGAAACACCTGGAATCCCAGACGTCTCAGGTGAGCCATCACCACTGCCAGACATTTGGTAAACACCCTGGGGGCTGTGGTGAGACCAAAGGGCAGGGCTCGGAACTGGAAGTGACTGGCTCCTAAGCGGAAGCGTAAATGTATCCTGGACGCCCTGTTTATCTTGATGTGGTAATAGGCTTCCTTGAGATCGATGGAGCACATCCATACTCCTTTTTCCAGCAATGGGAAAATGGTGACCATCCGGAACTTGGACTTCTTTACGAAGTGGTTTAGATGGCTGAGGTCCAGAATGGGTCTCAAGTCCCCTGTTCTTTTCGGCACCAAAAATAACTTTGAGTAAGTTCCTAATCCGGTCTGGTCTGTGGGGACTGGCTGGATGACTCCCTTTCTGAGCAGATTTGCGACCTCTATGGCTGCTTGATCCTGTTGATTGGGTGGCATGTCCGGGATTTTCCTTGACGGTGGAGGGGGACGGATAAAGGGAATGGTGTAACCTCCGGCGATGATATGAAGCACCCACTGATCCTGAGAGATGGAACCCCAGGCCCTTGGATGCTCCGAAAATCAACCCCCGACTGGCTCCGGAGACGCACAGTCGGGCAGTCCCTCAAGGATGCTGGAAGTAGGAACCACTAAAGGATTAGCAGTCTCCTGTGTTGCGGGGGCCTCCGCCCGCCTCTAGGGTGACGTCTTCCAGAATAATTCCCCCCTCCTCTGTCTCTGGAAGGGGGGGTCACTCTGATTGGCAGGTAAAGACTTTTGGGACTTTCTGAACCACATATTTCCTTCCCTCTGCTCCTTGGTATAAGGTCTCGAAGGGAGCGAAAAACAGGCCCCAACGGCAGACAAAGTCTTACCCTCCTGCTCGCATCTAGTGAGTGTGTCTTTCACCTTGGGTCCAAAGAGAGAGGACCCGTCGAATGGAGCGTCTGTGAAAGAAGACTTGAAAGCCTCCGCAAAGTGACACAAGCGCATCCAGGCATGCCTCCTAAGGGCTATGCCCGAACTCGCTGCCCTACTCGCCCCTTCGGCTGCATACGATATGAGCCTCATGGATGAGTTAACAATCAACGAAAGGGTAGACAGCTGGGCATTGACAGACTGCATCAACGCCTCAGGCACGTTACCCGACAGGGTATCTCCCAACTCCTTTAAGAGATCCCTTTGGAGCCTCGTAAAATGACAAATAATTCAGCGACAGCAGGGTAAAGGTTGCTGAAGTCAGGGTACGCTTCCCGTACCTATCCATGCTCCTGGACTCCTTGTTAGGAGGATGGATAGACGTTGATGCCTCTGCCACATCCTGCTGGGTGGCAGACGCCACCACCATAGCATCCACTGGGACTCCCTTGGTTAGAAACTCCTTGCCAGGGGGTGTGGATAAAAATTTGTTGGAGCGAGAAGGAAATGGCTCCACAGAGTCAGGGTGCTCCCACACCCTTCGACAAATAAGGTCCAGTAAAATTCATCGAAGGATGGAGACACCCAGGAGGTGGAGGGTTGGGCTCCGAAGGCCTTGAGGAAGACCGACTCCTCCACGGAAGGGGTTTTGGATGGCCAGTCACCCCTCTGTCTCAAGATCTCCAGGACATCGGAGAACGAGACATCGTCAGAGGACGACTTTGGGGACCCTTCCGCATCATCAAGGTCGGTGTCCGAGGTAACAGACTCATCTGGGGAGTCTATGTGCTTCCTCTTGCACAACTTTTTCCTGGGGGGCTCTTCAGGCAAAGACTCTGAAGGCTCCTCGGAAAAAGGGGGACCACACATGGAGGAATCCTCAGGCCTTGGAGCCGTGCTGTCCAAAGACATGGAGGCACCAGAAGCTCTAGTCGCTGTGTCTAGAGAAGGAGTCGCAGATTCCGGTGAAGTCACTAGAGATTTGTCTATCGCACTCCTCCTAGCCTCAAAGGTGGGTCCACCAGAATCTGAAGAAAGGCCCGCCTGAGAGACCATGACCGGTGTCAGGGTCACCCTAGCCGAGGCACCAAGGGGGAGACTCAGGGCCGAAACCAGAAGCCCTGAGAAATCCCCCTCGGGCTCGGCCAAGGACACCCGAGAACCAAAACCCCTGGAAGGAACAGAAAAGGTTGGAGCTGAAGACAGCGCCAACAGACTAGCAGTGGATCTCGGAACCGACTCAGGAACCTCACCTGACTCTGCGAACCCCGTCTCAGATGACACCAGGATTGTCGGAGGAGGAAGAAACGGAATCAAAATGTTTGCTCCGGCCGCTGGGCTGGAGCTGAAAATAATTTAGATAAGACAGGTGACTGGAGGAGCCTCTGGACTACCCTATCTAAATCCGAATCTGAAAGCCTGGAGGACCTGGAGGAAACAGATGGGGAGCGAGAAACTCTTTCAACCAGCTCAGAGGCAATGCTGGAATGTCGACTCCTAATCGGCTCCAGAAGGATCGTAGCAGAGGAAGACTCGATTAGAACCAAGACCCCCTTTGGCGCCGACGGTTCAGGAGCCGAAGAAACCGACCCTGGAGCCGAAACACTCACCTGCAGCTCCGAGACCAATGGAGCCAAGGAAAACTCAGAGTGGAATTCTCTATCCTGCGGCTTCGAGACCAATGGAGCCGAGGAAGGAGACCGAGACTTAGATCTTCTCTCCTGCGGCTCCGAGACCATTGGAGCCGAGGAAGAAGACCCAGACATAGATCCTCTATCCTGCGGCTCCGAGATCAGTGGAGCCGAGGAAGAGGGCAAAGACTTAGTTCTTTTTTCAGGCGACTCCGACGGACTTGTCGAAGCCGAAGACTTCTTTTTCTTCAATTTCGAAGAGGGAGAAGAAGATAAAGCTTCCTCAAAGGCTGGTTTTAATAAACCTTTCAAGATCAACTTATTTTTCCTCTCCTGTAGTACACGAGAGGAAAAGGCATGGCAAACACTGCAAGATTCTTGCAAGTGTTTAGCCCCTAAGCAATAAACACAGATGGCATGGCCATCTGTTAACGACATTTTGTAGCCACATTTCGAACATTTTTTAAAGCCTGACGGCTTATGCTCTTTTTCTTTGCCAGACATGACCCACAAAGCACTCGAAACACAAGGAAGGGAAGGGAGGGAAGAGCTCTAACTAAAACGCTCAACAAGAAATAGGGCAAAGGCCCTCTAACTCAAACGGGCCTAGCCCGCCAAACAGAAGGAATCACACAATACCAAAAACAAACACAGCCAATCACATGGTAGTACAGACGAAGACAGCTATTAAAATAGCTGTTTGGTTATAAAATATTTAAGCTAAGAGCAAAAACGACCCAAAAAGGCCAAAAAAGAAAGGTACTTAGTCACAGCCAAGTTGAGACCACGTCGTTACTTCAGAAGCGGCAAACGAGATCTGGGGGTTTGGGTGTGGTGCATCCTGGGATAAGGGGGGTTGGCCCAGCCAATGAGAGACTTCATGCTAGTGTATCAGCCGAGTCGGAGCCGATTCTCGGCTCCGAGCCCATCAGTTATGAATGTAGGTGAGATAGGATCGCATTACATCAAAAGTTATGTATTGCTTATAAAGCAGAAAAGAGGGATCTCACTATGATGAATATTCTATGACAGATAACACAAACAAGGGCAATGTCACTATTTGTAAATGTAAATAGTACACAAAAATAGAAGTTATGTTCTTACCATAACGTTCCATGTTAGTTGTCTTCTTCTCGCCTTCTTCTTGCCGGATGGGTTCGGAGCCGACTTCGGCTCCGACTCGGCCACTCCAAAAGCTCGAGAGTTGGTTCCACCGGCTCGAGGCTCCCCTTATATCCCACAATGCTAGGCGAGAGTTACCTCAGATCTCGTTTGTAAGCTAACCCCAGCTTATAATAGTAACAGTATAACTGTAAACAGAGTCCACCTCTAACAACAGGAAGAAAGAAGGTAGACCTACATCCTGAACCAGGAAATATGCACAACAGCATATGTCTAAGAAAGAGGTGGTAGAAAGAGAGGTCACAATCACAACTCCTCTAGGTCTGTCCAGGCCAGGGGGAAGGAGGGTGGGATGCAAGAAGAAGGCGAGAAGAAGACAACTAACATGGAACGTTATGGTAAGAACATAACTTCTATATGTTAAGTTGTCTATCTCGCCTTCATTCTTGCTGGATGGGACCGCGTCCCTAGCACCTTGTCCCGGGTGGCCTAACGGAACAGACTCCTGAGAACAGTGGAACCAAAGTTAGCTCTATGCCTAAAAGCTAAATCCAACTTATAATGAGAAATGAAAGTGTGAGGAGTAGCCCAAGTAGCCGCTGCACAAATGGTGTCGATAGGCAGTCTGTCTTGGAAGGCTAAAGAAGTAGCCAAAGCTCTGGTGGAATGGGCCTTAGGTTTATTAGGCAGCTTTTGGTGTCTAATTTTATATACAAGGGAAATCAAAGATGTTAGCCATCTGGATAATGATACCTTTGAAACTGAAAGTCCCTTTCTGCTTTCCGCATAGGAGACAAACAGCTGATCAGATTTTCTGAATTGTTTTGTTCTATCCAAGTAGTACCTCAATTGACGATGAACATCCAGGCAGTGTAATTTTTGTTCAGACCTATTAGAGTATTCTGGAAAAAAGACAGGGAGGTCAATGCTTTGATTTAGATTTGACGTCGAAACCACCTTAGGCAAAAAGGACGGGTTAGTTCGTAAGGATACTCTGTCCTTATGAAACAAAAGATAAGGAGGACGACAGCTGAGTGCTTGAAGCTCTGAAACTCTTCTAGCTGATGTAATAGCTACCAGAAAAAGAGTCTTCCATGATAGCAATTTTAAAGAACAGGAGACTGCAGGTTCGAAAGGGGAAAGAATCAAAGAAGCAAGAACTAAATTTAGGTCCCAAGGAGAAGGAGGATTTCTTATAGGAGGTCTGAGAAGAAAAACTCCTTTCAAAAAGGCTTTGCAAAGCTTATGGGACATTAAGGCAGATTCAGAAATACCCACATGAAAGTTAGAAATAGCTGCCAATTGAACTTTAAGTGTAGAGGGAGATGAACCTGCATGGAAGAGTTCAGCTAGAAAATCAAGGACTAATTGGATGGAAGCAGTGAAAGGATCTATGTCCTTTCCTTGAGCCCAATATGTGAAGCGTTTCCACTTACTCAAATAAATCTTCCGAGTGGAAGATTTATGGGAAGCTATCAAAATATCTCTAACAGAGTGAGATAAATGAGGAAGCCTGGCTAAGGTTGGAACTGGAGAAACCAAGCAGTGAGGTTCAGAGAGGGGTGGGAGCGATGAAACTGACCCGACTGATGGATCAAAAGATCTGGAACTAGGTCCAGGTTCCACGGTCGCTCCAAAAGAAATCGATGTAGAAAGGGGAACCACACTTGTCGAGGCCAGTAAGGAGCAATGAGGATCAATGAGGCCTTCTGAGCGATAGCTTTCTGTATCACTTGAGAGATTAGTGGGAAGGGAGGAAATGCATACAGAAGTCCCCGGGGCCAAACTTGGACTAGAGCGTCTCTGCTGGGTTGGCCTGGTAACGGGAATAGAGTGAAATATTCTCTGCACTTGCTGTTTTGGGGAGTAGCAAAAAGATCGCAGCAAGGCTGACCCCACTTGAGAAAAATTTCTCTCACTACAGAGTCTTTCAGAGACCACTCGTGAGGCATGAGGATAGCTCTGCTCAACTTGTCCGCATAATTTGATTGGACTTCCGGGATGTGCGTTGCTATCAGAAACCGCTGAGAAGAAATCGCCCATTGCCACAGTCTGAGTGCTTCTCGACACAGGGGGTATGACCTGGTTCCGCCTTGTTTGTTGATGTACCACACTACAGACATATTGTCTGTTTGGATTGCAATCGTTCCCAAGGGAAGAGAGTCTTGAAGGGCTTGCAACGCTAAAAGCACTGCTCTCATCTCCAGAACATTTATGTGCAAGTGGCATTCGTTTGGTTGACATGTGCCCTGGACCGTCCTGCCCTGATAATGCCCCCCCCACCCAATCAGGGAGGCATCCGTTGTCAGAGTAGCAACCGGAGGGGGTGGAACAAAGGGTCTTCCCAACAAGAGCTGAGGGGAAGACATCCACCACATGAGATGATTTTTGCATGCTTGCGTGATCATAATGGTGTGAGACATTGGAAGTTGCTGGTATGACCATTGAGTAAAGAGCATCCATTGAAGGATCCGCATGTGGAATCTGGCTAATGGAAGCAGAGGAATGGCCGCTGCCATAATTCCCAACACTTTCAGAACTAACCTGGCTTTGATTCTGTTGTTGTTGAGAAGGAGTGAGACCAGTTTGTGTATGTCTGTTATTCTCTGATGTGTTAGTCTCGCACTTGACATGTTTACTGTACCTAGATTTGCACCAATGTAGGTAATAGTTCGAGAAGGCGACAAAACAGACTTTTCGCAATTTATTGAAATACCCAGCTTTTGACAAATGCGAAAAGTGTAATCCCTGGCCATTAGAAGGAGATGCTTGGTGGGAGCTGTGAGGAGCCAGTCGTCCAAATATGGAAACACCTGGAATCCTTGTCGTCTCAGGTGAGAAGCTACCACTGCCATGCATTTGGTAAACACCCAGGGGGCAGTGGTGAGACCAAAGGGCAGGGCCCTGAACTGAAAATGACTGGTTCCCAGCCTGAAGCGGAGGAATCTTCTGGAGCGTCTGTTCATTTTTATGTGATAGTACGCATCCTGAAGGTCTATAGAGCACATCCAGTTTCCTTTGCCCAAAAGGGGAAGGATGGATTGCAGCGTGACCATCCGAAATCTTGTTTTCTTGACCGATCTGTTCAAGATACTGAGATCCAAAATTGGTCTCCAGTCCCCTGTTTTCTTTGGAACTAAAAAGAACCTTGAGTAGATTCCGGATCCTTGCTGGTCTGCTGGAACTGGCTGAATTGCTCTTTTTGTAAGCAGTTTTGAAATCTCCAAAACTGCTAGATCCCTTTGAGCGGGTGGAACATCTGGAAGGGATTTTTTTGACTGATTTGGAATGCGAAGAAAGGGGATAGAATAGCCTTCGGAAATGATGGACTGTACCCATTTGTCGAGTCAGGGATAGCCAGGCTTCTGGGTACAGTGACAATCTTCCCCCGACTGCCTCCGAAGATGGGTAGTCGGGCAACACCTCAGGGATGCTGAAAGGGCTTGTCAGGGAAGGCTTTCCGATCGCCCTGGTTCTGCGGACCCCCCCTGCCCCTAGGGCGACGTCTACCATTGTTATTCCCGCCTCTACCTCTGGCGGGAAAACGACTCTGTGCGTCAGGCGAAGTCCCTTGAGATTGTTTACGGAACCACATCTTTCCACCTTTCTGGCCTTTGGGGTAAGGCCTAGCAGGAGTAGAAAAACGGACTCCGACGGCAGAAAGGGTCTTGCCATCAGTCTCGCACCTAGTCAAGGTTTCTTTCACTTGAGGACCAAAGAGGGATGATCCATCAAACGGGGAGTTAGTGAAAGACGTCTTGAAGGGGTCCAAAATTGCATAGCCGCATCCAGGCATGCCTACGTAAGGCCACACCTGTCCCTGCGGCTCTGCTCGCTCCATCAGCAGCGTAAGAAAGAAGGCATGGAGGAGTTGGTTATGGAGTTAAGGGTAGCCAGCTGCGTGTTCATCTTATCTTGGAAACCCGCAGCTGTAGGGTCCTTTAACATTTCACTTGCTTCCTTGATCAAGTCCCTTTGAAGGCAGTAAAATGGCACAGGTAGTTCAGCGAACGCATGGTAAATGTCGCTGATGAGAACATCCGCTTCCCGTACCTGTCCATGGACCTAGATTCCTTGTTAGGTGGATGGACAGGTACTGAAGGATCAGCTAGCTCCTTCTTAGTGGCAGCAGCTACCACCATAGCATCCACAGAAACTCCTTTTGTTAAGAACTGTTTGTCTGCTGGTGCCGTTATGAACTTGGAGGGTCTCCTGGGAGTGGGGTCCACTGAATCAGGAGCCGTCCATGCCTTCTTAGCAACCACCTGCATGAGGGGGTCAAAGGGGGGGGGGCACCCAGGAGGTGGAAGGGTGAGAGCCAAACGCCTCAAGATACACAGATTCGTCCTCTGAAGGGTTGAGGGCTGGCCAATTTCCCCTCTGTTTCAGGATCTCTAGGATGTCTGCAAATGAGACATCTTCAGAAGGGGAACGGGGGGAACCCTCAGAATCATCCAAATCTGTGTCTGACGTGATGGACTCAGGTGAGTCAATGTGTTTCCTCTTACACTTCCTCTTCCGAGGGGGCTCTTCTGCCAAATCAGGAGAGGCCTCGGAAGAGGATGAAATCCCTACAGGGGGTTCCTGAGGAGCTGGCTCTCTGCGGTCCGGGATGAGGGAGTGAGTCGACTTAACCTGAGGCACTGTAGAGGGAGGGGCGGACGGAACCAACTGTGGAGTAGAGCCAGGCTCTAACACACTCCGCATGACCTCGAATGCACCCCTGTCAGGCAGAGCCAGAGGTCCCGCTCCGAAGCTAAGAACCCCCCTCGGCACCGACAGTGATGGCTCCGAGGCCAATGTCGGAGCCGAACTCACCAGCGCCGAAGCACCGAGAGGGAGAGGGGGGTCGGACAAGGGTCCGATCCCACTCACCCCTCGGAGCCGACGAGGGAAGTCCGGCGCCGAGATTCTTCCAAGGAAGAAATCGGAGCTGACGACGGAGCCGAAGACAATTGTATCGGCTCCGACGCTATCACAGTCTCGGTTCCGACGCGACCCGGCTCCGAGCTCAAGAGAGTCGAAGGAGGAATATAATGATGGACCGGGGCAGGCATCGACTGATGAGTCGGGCTCTGAAGCATCTGGGCCAGTGCCTCGGACTTAAGAAGTCGACTCACTACCCTCTGAAGGTCATGATCCGACAGCCTCGATGACCTAGAGGAGTGAGATCTTTGGCTCCGTTCAGACAGCAGGGGAGATCCTGGAGCCGAATGAACGGAGCCAAGAGATGGTGACCTGGACCTCTTCCTAGTTGTTGGCTCCGAAAGTCTGGTCGGAGCCGACACGGGAACTTCTAATACCTCGGCTCCGGCCGGAGCCGAGGGAGCCACAGAAACTGTGGACTGAGACTTATCGGCTCCAGCCGGAGCCGATGAAGGCAGAGGTTGAGAAACCTTAGGTCTCGGCTCAGTTGTCGGAGCCGAAGACCTAGATGCCTTAGAGGGCTTCCCTGAAGAAACAGAAAGGGAATCCTCTGGCTTGAGTAAGCCTCTTAATATCAATTTATTTTTTCTTTCCTGCAGGACCCTGGGGCTGAAGCCATGGCACACAGCACAGGAGTCCTGCAGGTGCAAAGGTCCCAGACAGTAGACACAAGAAGTGTGAGCGACTGTCAGAGACATTTTCTGACAGCACGCATCACACTTCTTGAATCCGGAGACCTTTGCTTCCTTAGACATTTTTTAACAGGTGTAACAAACACACACACAAACACACTAATTACACCCTGTCAAGTTTAAATTATAATAAAAACCACTAACTAGGATTTTAAAATAATACACACACTCCACTAGGGAAGAGAAAAGGCCTGTAGGCCCAAGGGAAGAACCTAAAGTTCTTGAGGGAAAAAAAAAACGGGAATTTTTTTAGAAGGGATAAAATTTCTCTAAACTAAGGGAAATAAGTAAAAATATTAAAATTAAAGGGGTTTTGATAGACTAAATTACACAAGAAAAAGTCACTTACCAAGAACCGGTAGAAAACCAACCTCGATAGCTGTAGCGGCAAACGAGATCTGAGGTAACTTTCACCTAGCATTGTGGGATATAAGGGGAGCATCGAGCCGGTGGAACCAACTCTCGAGCTTTTAGAGTGGCCGAGTCGGAGCCGAGGTCGGCTCCGAACCCATCCAGCAAGAATGAAGGCGAGATAGACAACTTAACATCAGCTATTAGACCTAGAAGGTTAATGTACTCAAAAACCAGTGTGTGTTTTTTACACTGGTGCAGGATATTAAACCAACTACTTCAACTATGCATGCTCCACGAAAATATTACATAGTGTTATTAGAGAGTGAATAACTCTGGCTTGCCAGTTTGGACATTACTTAGATGTGCTGACAGTTTTTAGCTTATTAAGATGATATTCTGTGGTGACTTTTATGATCTTTTTCAGTAGTTTGGGACTTGCAGTGTGCATTAGCAGGCAGATAACTTGTAGGAGCAGTTGAAAACTAAAAAAGAACAGAGAGACACTGTGCTTAATGCATACAGTAACAGAGGGAGAAATAATCCTTGCAGCTTTCCAGCATGCCTTCAGTAACTCAGAGAAAACAGCACCAGGAGTAAAAATTGGGGCCACAGAGAAAAAAATGACAAAATAATCAGAAAAACTATACAAATGCTTAACACTATATACTTGCTGATTAACAGTCTATGTAGCAATGGTAAAATACAGAGTACAGCACTGTTCTGCTGCAATTTCATGTAATTGAGATGGTGTGATGATTAGCAGTAGTTTTCAGCGTAAACGGGGAAGTGGTACTCATTCTTATACAGTTAAACTATAATAATTACAAGCCTCTATGTTTACAGGAGAGAGCTATTTGACTGAAACTTCAAGCACCAACAATCTTGCAAGAGGATCACTTGTACTACTTTATAGATGTATTTAAAAGCAACAGTAAACAGAAAGCACATCCACAAACTTTGGAAATGTGAGGAGCAAAACTGGGAAATAGAGGGCTCACAGTTCAGCAGAGGACACGGCACATAAGCAAGTAGTTAACATACAAGAATTGTAAGTCAAAAAGCAAACACCTGTAGAGGGAAAGACTACTATAAGGAGTATTGGTGAAGTTAATTATTATAGTAGTAAGCAAGTCTGAAATTTGATGCCAGAAGGTAACTAAAGAAATGTTCAACAACCCAGAATTAAATAAGCATAGAAAGAGTGGCACAAAAAGCCTTCCTGTTGTGTTTGGAGACCCGGAGGTGGCACAAATTACACGTTTCCTCTAGTATTCAGTTAGGCAAAGCATATTGTCAACACTAATAGCATTTTAACATGAAAGCCTGTGGAACATGTGGTGGGGACCAGTATAAGTAGGCAGGCAATTTCTATTAGCTAACAAACAACATACCACACTAGGCAGCTTCAACAGGTAGCAGCATACATTATTATTTATTTGTGGTGCATTTCAGCAGCATTCTAGCTAGGTGTGCAGAATCAACTTTAAACAATGGGTAATGTTGGCATAATGCACTTAAGGAATTAAGCATGAAGTTTTCTTCCTGGATCTGCTTCATGGTTTGTTGGCAAGCCAGTAGCTGTTTCACTTTCAGGCTTTCTTATAGTTATTTATAGTGAAAACAAACCCTTACCTGTGAAGCCTAACTACTTAAGTGCTTGTAGCCACAGAGTAGTAAATTAAGAATAGAAGTATAAACCTATGAACCTATAAGAAAGTCATTTTCTTTCGGCTTTTCCCATTAGGGGTCGCCACAGCAGATCATCTGTTTCCATTTATTCCTGTCCTCTGCATCTTGCTGTGTCACACCAACCACCTGCATGTCCTCTCTCACCACATCCATAAACCTCATCTTAGGCCATTCTCTTTTCCTCTTACATGGCAGCTTCATCCTTAGCATCCTTTTCCCAATATACCCAGCATCCCTCCTCACCACATATCCAAACCAACACAATCTCGCCTCTCTGGCTTTGTATCCAAACCATCCAACCTGGGCTGACCCCTCTAATATACTTATTCCTAATCCTGTCTACCCTCATCACACCCAGTACAAATCTTAACATTGTTAACTCTGCTGCATCCAGCTCTGACCCCTGCCTTTTTGTCAATGCCACTGTCTCCAACCCATATAGCATAACTGGTCTCACTACCGTCTTGTAGACCTTCCCTTTCACTCTTACTGGTACTCGTCTGTCACAAATCACTCCTGACACTTCTCCACCCTGCCTGTGCTCTCTTCTTCACCTCTCTTCCACACTTGCCATTACTCTGAACTGTTGATCCCAAGTATTTAAACTCATCCACCTTCGCCAACTCTACTCCCTGCATCCTCACCATTCCTCTATCCTCCCCTCTCATTCACACACCCATATTCTGTCTTAGTCCTGCTGACCTTCATTCCTCTCCTCTCTTCAGCACATCTCCACCTCTCCAGAGTCTCCTCAACCTGTTCCCTACTCTTACTACATATCACAATGTTATCTACAAATATCATAGTCCATCGGGACTCCTTTCTGATGTCGTTTGTCAACCTGTCCATCACCACTGCAAATAAGTAAGGGCTCAGAGCTGATCCTTGATGTAGTCCTACCTCCACCTTGAATGCATCTGTCACTCCCACTGCAGATCTCACCAATGTCACACTACCCTTGTACATATCCTGTACCACTCTTACATACTTCTCTGCCACTCCCAACTTCCTCATACAATACCACAACTCCTCTCTAGGCACCCTGTCATATGCTTTCTCCAAGTCCACAAAGACACAATCCAACTCCTTCTGACCTTCTCTGTACTTCTCCATCAACACTCAGAGCAAACATCACATCTGTAGTACACTTTCCTGGCATGAAACCATACTGCTGATCACTAATCACCTCCTCCCTTCTTAACCTAGCTTCTACTACCTCTTTCTCATAATTTCATGCTGTGACTGATCAATTGTATCCCTCTGTAGTTACTACAGCTCTGCACATCACCCTTATTCTTAAAAATCAGTACCAGAACACTTTTTCTCTACTCCTCAGGCATCCTCTCACTTTCCAAGATTTCATTAAACAATCTGGTTAAAAATTCCACTGCCATTTCTCCTAAACACCTCCAAGCTTCCACAGGTATTTCATCTGGACCAACAGCCTTTCCATTCTTCATCGTCTTCATTGCTATCCTTACTTCCTCCTTGCTAATCCATTGCACTTCCTGATTCACTATCCCCACATCATCCAACCTTCTCACTCTCTCATTCTCTTCATTCATCAGCCCTTCAAAGTACTCTTTCCATCTGTTCAACACACTCGCTTTGCTTGTGAGTATGTTTCCCTCATTATCCTTTATCACCCTTACCTGCTGCACATCTTTCCTAGCTCAGTCCCTCTGTCTAGCCAATCGGTACAGGTCCTTTTCTCCCTCCTTAGTGTCCATCCTTTCATACAACTCTCCATATGCCTTATCCTTAGCCTTTGCCACCTCTCTTTTTGCCAAGCACCTCATCTCCTTATACTCCTGTCTACCTTCTTCATCTCTCTGACAATCCCATTTCTTCGACAACCTTTTTCTCTGTATACTCTCCTGTACATCCTCATTCCACCATCAGGTCTCCTTATCCTCCTTCCTCTGTCCAGATGTCACACCAAGCACCTTTCTAGCAGTCTCTCTTACTAGCTCTGCTGTAGTTACCCAGCTGTTCGGTAATTCTTCACTGCCACCCAGTGCCTGTCTTAACTCTTCTCTGAACTCCACCTCACAATCACCTTTTCAATTTACACCATTTGATCCTTGGTGCTGCCCTCACACTCCTCCTCCTCTTCTTGATTACCAACATCACTCTACAGACCATCATCCTATGCTGCCTAACTACACTTTCCCCTGTCACCATTTTACAGTCTCCACTCTCCTTCAAACTGGCTCTCCTACATAGGATATAATCCACCTGTGTGCATCTCCTTCCACTCTTGTATGTCACCCTATGCTCCTCCCTCTTGTTAAAATACATATTCACCACAGCCATGTCCATCCTTTTTGCAAAATCCACTACCATCTGACCTTCTGCATTCCTTTCCTTAACACCATACCTACCCATCACTTCCACATCCCGTCTGTTCCCTTCACCAACATACCCATTGAAATCTGCTCCAATCACCACTCTCTCACTCTTGGGTACACAGTCATCACCACTTCATCCAACTCACTCCAAAATTTTTCTTTTTCATCCATCGCACACCAAACTTGTGGAGTATATGCACTAACAACATTCATCATTACACCATCACTCAGAAGCAAAGGATCACTTAATCTTGCATCCTGTAATTTTGCAAAAAAAATATTTTAGTGCTCAAACATTTATGTGAAACTGTCAGGGTGGACATGACGCATCTGACTTGCAACACTACACTTCCTTGATGGCCAGTGTTTACGTCTTATACAGGTCTTAAATGATCTCTTCCAAAGCCTGTGTGAAGACTGTCTCTTCTAGAAGCAAAAGGAACTCTCTGCTTTTCCAAGAAAACAGAGATGCCAGCCACTGCAGACACAACTCCAGGTGGTGCTATCCTGGCCACAACAGTGGCACAGAAAGTCCACTTAAGACAATGTTGTTTTTGGTATACATTTAAAATTTCGAAGGAAGGATCAGTGTCCATGAGTTGTTGAATTACGGTTTGCTGACCTGGGTTGCCGATCCTTCCATTGTGCGAGTCCCGGTTCAGCGAAGGCACAGTGCATTTGCACAGATGAGGTTGGTCTTGTAACTAGAGATCGTGGTAAAGTGGGGATCGGGAAATTTACACTTTTCCTCACTGTAGTATGATCCTGGAGTTGGAATATAAAATATACAGGGGTATGGGGGTGCATGGGGGTGCATGGGGGCTTGATATCATCACGTCATGTGTTGTGCTGTGTAGGACTGGATTCTACAGATGTTGAGAAAGGTCAAATTCAAATCAGGATGTGTGCTTGTGACATTCTGACCTTCTCTACATTCCATGTTCACTGTTTTAGTCGACATTTCAGGTAAGACTGTCTTTTGTGTGTCGACTATATAATAGTAAACCGATTTTTTTTAATGACAGACTGCCTGACCATGGAATTAGGAAGTTTGGTAAGCTTTTCCAGAAATTTATCACAAAAGAAGGCAGAAACTAGGACAGATGACACAGGCAATTAAGAGCCATAAGACTCAAAGCAGCAGAAGAGATTTTCTTGTTCAGTTTGTCTGAAACTTTGGATTCCTTGTCAGACAGTAAAGTGGTAACACTACTGGCAGTCTACCAATGCTCCTCCCTCTGCCTGTCTGTGGATGTGATGGACCAATAACATGGATGTACAGGGGCTGCCTTTCAGACCCACAGACAGGAGTCTTTCAGGTTTGTAGGGTCCAGTAGGAACAGAAGAGAAGATGAAAACATAAGCTTGCAAGCACCTACTGTTCCCAGCTAAAAAACACACAAACAACAAAAAAGACCACTGAGCATAACTCAATGGCAACTCCAACACCAAACTATGTACATCCAAAAAAGGGGGCTGGTGGGTGGGTTCTGTCAGTAAGGCAGTGTGCTTTACAAGCATCTACTGTTACAGGTAAGTAGAAATTATCAAACTGTACTATGTACAGCAAACACAATGCCTTACTGGCATTCAGATAGATTCCCAAAGCTTATCCAACCAGGTGGGAGGAAGGATAAGGGTTCTGGAGGGCTGGAGAATGGTCCTACAGAAGCCTGCTCTGTATCTAGAAAAGGCATTCCAGCTTATAGTCTTTCATAAATGTATGGACAGGGACTGCCTCTGACTGACTCATCCATGCTGTTAGTTGTAGTTGCTCCAAACTGGGGTGCAGCAGTCACCCCGAGACTGTGTGAGCCAATCTAGAATGTGAGGAAGTCTACGGTAATTGCCCCTTCCCAAAACTATTAGATGGGAGAACCAAGATTTCCTGGACCAATAGGTCGCCACCCCAATGATTTTTGGCATTTCTTTCTGAACCTTTAGAAGTACGTACCTTGTGAATCAGTCAAAAGGGTGGAAGCACATACAGGAACATTCCTGTCCAAGGGAATGAAACTTGTGCCTGTCCACCAAGCATGGTTGAAAGGATGTTTGGAGCAGAATAGTCTGTTTGGAAAGGAGGTAAACAGATCTGTTTGAGGTGTTCCCCACATCTGGGCTAAATCCTGGAACACCACTGCCTTGAGCTGCCACTAATGTAAGTTTGCCCAAGATCTGCTTAGTCTGTCTGCCATGATGTTTTGCTCTCACAGGATGTATAATGTCCGAAGAGACAGAGAATGCTCCAAAGCTAGCTCGAAGGACGTCATTGCCAACTTGCACACAGGTTATGACCATATAATCCCTTGTTTGTTGAGGTAAATCACCACTGGGGTGTTGTCCGTAACCACCAGAAGAGAACCCGGAGTCCGTAAGCAGTGGAAGACTTTCAAAGCATGGATCACTGTCAATATTTCCTTGATACTGATGTGCTTCTGTGTGTCCTCGGACCCTCAAGTGGCCTGCACTTGCACTACCATTGACATAGCTCTCCAAGCAAATTCAGATGAATTGGTCTGGACAAATTGCGCTGGAAAAAAAGGGAGGAAGGGAAGCCCTGGAATGATACTCAACTCAGAGAGAGTTACAGTAAGCTGCCTGTCGGGCGCTAGAATCCGCCACATAACGCAAGCACTCAGGTCTCTCAACAGCAGGTACAAATACAACTCAGTCATTGTCCACGCTGGTGTAAACGACCTGAGACGTACCTCCTTGGACTACATGAAAAGAGACATTGAGGAGCTCTCTGATTATGTAGCCCAGGCAGGTATGACCCTGACCTTGAGCAGTATCCTACCTTCACCAAGAATGATGCCACAATACAGAGATAAGATGATCAGCTTTAACAATTGGCTTAAACTCTGGTGTCATTCAAAGGGGATCCAATGTCTGTCTGCCTGGGATGACATGCTGGACAAGCCACGCTGCTTCGCAAGGGACGGCTTGCACCTGTCACCCTGGGATTCCGGATATTGGCAAAGGCTCTTGCCACCCCATAGTGCCTTTTTAGGCAAGGCTCAAATTCTAAACCTACCACCCTAGAACACAAAAAGGAAAAAACTAAGGGTAATGCTGCTCAATGCCAGAAGTCTAAATCTCAAAATGCACGCACTCGAGGCCCTTCTCAGTATGGAGAACATCGATGTCTGTGCTGTGACAGAAACCTGGTTCAAGGCTCCTGAGAGCACCCCAGCAGTAACAGGTTTTACCTCATATCATGCGTTCCGGCCCCAAAATCCGGACAATACCAAGAAAGGAGGGGGGGTATCCATATTCATCAAGGACACCCACACCTCAAGACTGGTGGCAACGCATGATGCATCGGAGACCATCCAGGTGCAATTAACCATAGGCAAGACTGCTCTGCAAATTGTAGCATGTTACAGGCCACCCTCACAAACTCAGGAACCTCACATGGCTTTCCTGAAAACACTGGAGGGGATAAAATGTATCTCCAAACACCATCATACTAGGTGACTTCAATTACCCTAATATAGACTGGGAACACTACTCAAGCCCAAACACCCTAGCCCAAAAGTTCCTGGAATTCATAAACTCAAATGCCATGGAACAACTAGTCACCATCCCCACAAGAGGAGAAAACATACTTGATCTCATCATCACGAACATGGGAGCACAATGTTCAACACCGGAAGTATACCCCTCACTGGTGAGATCAGATCACAAACTACTCTTGCTGGAGGTCCTCATCCCACCCCACCTGAAATAAAAAAGACCACAGTAAAAAACTTCTCGAAAGCCGACTTCACACTTCTAAAGACTAGTGTGGTCTCCTTTAAGGCTCCCGAGCCGGCGGAAAACAGTACTCAAGCCGCTGAATCACTTACAAATGCCTTCTACCAGCACCTGCAGGACTGCATGGATAAGGCAATCCCAAGCAAAACAAAGACTCTTTGTACAAAGGGCAAGCGTCCAGTCTGGTGGACCCCAGCCATAAACAAACTCTACAACAAAAGGAGGAAGCTACTACAAGATAGAGCAAAATCCTTAAAAGGTAAGACACCTTTGATCACTATAAGTAAAAAACTAAGAGCTCTCATAAAATCATCCAAAGCAAATTTTGAGAGAAAAATAGCTAAAGACTCAAAAGACAATCAATAAGGCCTTCTTTAGCTATGTTAGAAACCTGGGAGGAAACTCCCAGATATGCTCAGAACTAGTTCAAAATGATGTGAAGATTACTGATCCTACAGACATTGCCAACATACTGGCTGACAGGTTCAGTGCAAACTTCTCCCCCCCCAAAAGGAGTGATATCTATACCAAATGGTTGCAGCCCCCCAAACATCTCAAACGCCCAAGTGAGAACTGCTCTCTCCAAAGCAAAAAACACAGCATCCATGGGACCTGATGGTGTCCCAGGCTGTGTGCTCCACGAACTCAACAAGGAATTAAACCCACAGCTAGGACAGCTGTTTAATCATAGTCTCACCTCTGGATACGTACCCAGGGAGTGGCGCACTGCGACTGTGGTCCCACTTCACAAAGGCGGTGCCTACACAGACCCTGGAAATTACCGGCCCATTAGCTTGACAAGCCTTATCTGCAAAGCTATGGAGAGGACCATAATGGACCTCATAAATAAAGACATAGGGAATTTGCAGACTTTGGATCCAACCCAGTTTGGCTTTGTCAAAGGCAGATCATGCCTTTTAAACTTGGTTGACTTTTTCGAAACAGTCACCAAAGCCATTGATTAGGGAAAGGCAGTCCATACAGCCTACCTCGATCTGGCGAAGGCCTTCGATACAATACCCCACTCGGGTATCATTGAAAAACTCATCAGCTTAAATGTTAACCCATACATCACAAGATGGGTTGCAAACTGGCTGAGTGACAGAACCCACAGGGTCAGAGTTGCTGGCGCCATGTCAGACTCAAAGCCTGTCACAAGTGGTGTCCCACAGGGCTCAGTCCTGGGCCCACTCTTGTTTGGCATCTACTTTTCTAAAGTACAAGCAAACACAGGAGGATTATGGCTGACAAAGTTTGCAGATGACTGTAGTCGAAAACACATCTGACACAGATATCCTTCAGAAGGGTCTCACAGAAACGGATGACTGGTGCCAGAGCCATGGCCTAAAGTTAAATGCCAAAAATGCATAGTCATACCCTTCGGGAAAAACAAGGTTACCCCTAGCTACCATATAGGTGGTAATCCTCTGAGCACAGAAGAAGTTATCAGGGACCTGGGGACCCAGGTTGACAGTAGCCTGTCATTCGACACCCATGTAGCTAAAGTAGTTAGGAAGACCTTCTACATTGCCCACCTTATCATGAAGGGATTCACATCTAGATCAAGGGAGGTCATAGTCTCCCTATACTCATCACTCATCAGACCAATGATTGAGTACAATGCCCCATTCGGAATGTATCTGACCCGACACTTGCAGCAGCTGGAGAGGCCACAAAGTTCCTCACCAAAAGGATAAAGGGTCTCAAAATCTGTCCTATGCTGCCCGACTGAAAGAACTCCAGCTCTATTCAGTCACCGCTTGCTCAGAGGTGACCTTTGCCTGACATACAAGGCCATGTCAAACCCAGATTTGATGAATATGCTTCACCTCAAAAAAATCTAGATCTGTCAGAGCCACAAGGGCGGGAGACTTAAACCTCGACACGGCTATTAATAGGACGTGCTGGAGGGATAGATTCATCACCCAAAGACTCCCTATGCTGTGGAACAAAATCCCGGTATATGTGAGGCAGAGCACCTCGCTGGCCTTGTTCAAGAGAAATCTTGACCAATGGATGGGAGATCGCAGATATACTCCAGGGATTACCTCAGTGTCACTGCTAGACAGAGGCACAGCAAAATAATGGGTATAGTTCCCCATACTAAAGGGGTGGCGTAAGCCACAAAACTATGGGCTAGGCTTATAAATGCCCTCGGGCAGATAGCCTAGTATGAACCTATGAACCTATGAACTGTGCACCACTGTAACGCTCATCTTATAGAATACAACGCTCCATTTGGTATGTACCTCTCAAGACATCTGCAACAACTGGAAAGGTCGCAGAAATACCTCACTAAAAGAATCACAGGCCTAAAGCAGATGCCCTATGCTGACAGTCTAAAAAACTCCAGCTATACTCTGTCGCATATCGTCTACTTAGAGGCGATCTCTGCTTAACATACAAGGCCATGTCAAACCCAGAGCTGTTGGACATGCTACACTTAAAGAAATCCCAATCCCTCAGAGCCACACGCTCCAGGTATCTAAACCTTGTCATCACAATGAACAAAACAAGCTGCAGGGATAGGTTACTGACCCAGAGACTCCCCAAACTCTGGAAAAGACTGCCCATACATGTCAAGCAGAGCACCTCTTTGGCCCTTTTCAAAACGAACCTTAACGATTGGATGGGAGATAGGAAATTCACCCCGGGGATCACGTCAGTCACCCTGATAGACAGGGGTCCAGGGAAGTAAATACTGTGGGAAGAAATAGCCAGGGAATTGTTATGGCTAGGCTTGTATAGGCCCTAGGGTTGAAAGCCTAGTACCAACCTATGATCCTATCTGATAAACAGCAGCACTGGTAACAGAGATTCCAGAGAATGTAGGTACAGAATCACAAAATTGATGACATACCACTAAATTTCCTCATGTGAAGGAAGGCCAGTAGTATTCGTGAGAATCATGGATGCCATAAATTCTTAGAATTTTTAGGAATTCTCTTGCCGAAGCAAAGTTCCTCCTGGGGAATTCCTGAAACGCCATCTGGCAAGATAGGACCTTGTCTTTAGGAAGAAAACCCATTCTTTTGTCGGAGTCAATTAAGCACCCCAAGAAGATGAGTTTTTGTGAAGGTGTCAGTCACAAATTCTGAAGATTTGACTTGAACCATACCTGGGAGAGTAAGTTCAAGACTTTCTCAAGTGATTTCAAACACCTGGCTACACACACTCTGCACAGATAAGTCATCCAAGTATGGAAAAACGAATGCCAGGAGTCTGGCAGTAATCCAACACACAGCATTTAGTAGACACTCACAGTAGAGTGGATAACTCAAAGGGCAGTGCAGAGAAATCTACTGAAATGGTGAGCAAATAGGATATGGTGGTATGCATCCTTCAAGTCCAAAGTCACCATGAAGCAATGGTTTGGCAGAAGAGAAAGCTGTGTCTGCAGGGTGAATATCTTGAACTTGGGGACCTTTAAAAAGGTATTCAGAAAAGACAGGTCCAACACTGGTCTCCAGGACAGATCTCTCTCTTTTTTTTGGAACCAGGAAATTCTAGAGTAGAAACCTTTCATTCTTTCCAAAGGAGGGTCCAGTTCTACAACTCCTGAGTCCAGCATTTGTGAGGGGGCACCAGTAACCATTTGTTGGCAACTACTGATGGCTAGACAACCTTGTTGAGAGCGAATGTTCAAGACGGGGCACTAGAAGGGGACTTGGGAAAGACGGATGCCAGTCCTTGGCACAGTCATAGTCATAGGAAGGGTGCTATCCATTTTGGGAAAGAAACCCCTCTTGTTACATTTGGCAGAGTTCTTGTACTGCCATTTCCTTTTGGTGCCTTGGCTTTTGTTTGGCTGGGACTTTTGTTCGTTGGGCAGACAAAAATTATCCTGCTTAATGCAGGGAAACCTATGTCTTCATAGTGTTCAAGGATCTGACTAGCTTCTTTACCAAACACACAATCAGAATCAAGTGGTGTACTAATAATAAATGAGAAGTTATGTACCTACCATAACGTTCCATGTTAGTTGTCTTCTCTCGCCTTCTTTCTTGCTTGATGGGTTCAGAGCCGATCCTCGGCTCCGACTCGGCAGTTGCTACGCTCGAGAGTCACTTTTACCAGCTCGAGGCAGCCCCATATCCCATGATGCAAGGAGGTAAGTACCCAGATCTCGTTTGTACCTATAGGGAGACACACCTAGCACAGAAAAAACTTTCCACTGAGGAAAGAAAGCAATTACCCTAAGGAAGGGCTGAAATGGGAACCAGGCAACTAACTGGTGCCTAAGAAGCAATCTTCCAGACAAAGGAGAACAAGGTCTGTCCAGGCAAGGGGGTAGGAGGGAGGGTCGCAAGAAAGAAGGCGAGAGAAGACAACTAACATGGAACGTTATGGTAGGTACATAACTTCTCAATGTTAAGTTGTCAATCTCGCCTTCATTCTTGCTTGATGGGACCGCGTCCCTAGCACCTCTATCCTGGGTGGCTCAATGGAACAGACTCTTGAGAACCGTAGAACCAAAACTGGCTCTATCCCTGGAGGCCAAATCCAATTTGTAATGAGAAACAAAGGTATGAGGAGTGGCCCAAGTGGCTGCTGCACAAATAGTGTCTACAGGGAGTCTAGCCTGAAAGGCTGTGGAAGTGGCTAAACTTCTGGTGGAAGGCGCTTTTGGTTTTGAGCACAGCTGTTTGCCCCTGAGCTGAAAGATTTCGGAGAGGGTGGAAGAAAGCCATCTAGATAAGGTCACTTTGGAAACAGGAAGGCCTTTCTTATTTTCAGCATATGAAAGAAAGAGCTGATCGGATTTCCTGAATTGTTTTGTTCTGTCCAAATAATATCTGAGTTGGCGGTGAACATCAAGATAATGTAATTTTTGTTCCGATCTGTTGGAGTAATTAGGGAAAAATACAGGGAGATCAATAGATTGGTTCAAATTAGTTTTTGAAGCCACTTTAGGCAAAAAGGATGGATTAGTTCTCAAGGATACCCTGTCCTTGTGGAAGACCAAATAAGGGGGATGAACAGAAAGGGCATGAAGTTCTGACACTCTCCTGGCCGAGGTAATAGCGACAAGGAAGAGTGTTTTCCATGAAAGAAACTTCAGAGAACATGAAACAGCTGGCTCAAAGGGAGGAAGAATTAAGGATGTCAGCAGTAGATTTAGGTCCCATTGAGGAGGAGGACTCCTGACAGGAGGTTTAAGGAGAAAAATCCCTTTTAGAAAGGCTCTACAAAGCCTGTGGGACATAATGTTGTGATCTGCAAACCCGACATGAAAGTTCGAGATAGCAGCCAACTGAACTTTAACCGTGGAAGATGAAGAGCCCGAGTGAAAGATTTCCGCTAAAAAATCCAAAACTGCATGAACAGGGACAGTAAAGGGATCTATGTTCTTTGATTTTGCCCAACAAGAGAAGCGTTTCCACTTGCTGGTATAAATCCTTCTAGTAGAGGACTTAAGAGAAGCCACTATAATATCCCTAACCGGGTTAGAGATCATAGGAAGCCTGGCTAAGGAAGGAAGTGGAGCAACCAAGCTGTGAGGTTGAGAGAAGGAATAGACCGATGCAGGTGACCCCGATTGGTGGATCAGAAGGTCTGGCACTGGGTCCAGATGCCACGGCTGCACCAATAGGTGACGATGGAGGAACGGAAACCAAATTTGTCGAGGCCAATAGGGGGCAATGAGAATCATTTTGGCTCTCAAAACGGTGGCTTTCTGGAGTACTTGTGGAATCAATGGAAAAGGAGGAAAAGCATAAAGAAGTCCCTGGGGCCAATCCTGGGTAAGAGCGTCTCTGGGGGGATGGCCTGGCAGTGGGAAGAGAGAGAAGTAGTCTGGGCATTTGCTGTTTTGGGGAGTAGCAAAAAGATCGCAACATGGGCGGCCCCATTCTAGAAAAATCTCCTCCACTATAGATTGTTTGAGAGACCACTCGTGAGGCATGAGAATAGCTCTGCTCAATCTGTCCACTAAAATGTTGGTTTTCCCAGGGATATGCGTTGCTACCAGAAACCGATGAGAGGAGATCGCCCATTGCCAGAGTCTGAGAGCTTCTCGACACAAGGGGTAGGACTTGGTTCCGCCCTGTTTCTTGATATACCATACTACAGACATGTTGTCCGTGTGAACTGCAATTGTTCCCAAGGGAAGAAAGTCGTTGAGGGCTTGCAACGTTAAAAGCACTGCTCTCATCTCTAGGACATTTATGTGCAGGTGGTATTCGAACGGTTGCTACATCCCATGAACCATCCTGCCTTGATAATGACCCCCTCACCTGACTGTGGCTACCAGGGCCGGGGATACAAAGGGTCTGCCCTGATGAATCTGGGGAGAAGAAATCCACCAGGATAGGTGGTTTTTGCAAGCTTGTGTCACCAGGATTTGGTGACGCATGGGAAGTTGTTGGTAAGACCACTGGGTGAACAACATCCATTGAAGAAGACGCATGTAGAAGCGGGCCAAGGGAAGAAGGGTAATGGCCGCTGCCATTAGGCCCAGCACTTTCAGGACCAGTCTGGCTTGTACCTTTTTGCTGGCGAGGATGATCCGCACGTGACTTTGGATATCTGAAATCCTTTGGTCTGTGAGGGTTGCTGACATCCGAACAGTGTCTAAATTTGCGCCTATAAAAGTAATAGATTGGCAGGGCAACAAGGAGGATTTTTCGTAGTTGATCGAAATTCCTAACTGAGTGCAGAGATTTAGGGTGTAATCCCTGGCTTGGAGAAGTTGATGCCTGGTGGTGGCTGAAAGGAGCCAGTCATCGAGCTACGGAAACACCTGGAATCCATGACGTCTCAGGTGAGCCGTGACCACTGCCATGCATTTGGTGAACACTCTGGGGGCTGTAGTGAGACCAAAGGGCAGGGCTCTGAATTGAAAATGACTGGACCCCAGCCGAAAGCGGAGAAACCTTCTGGAGCGTCTGTGAATTTTTATGTGATAGTACGCATCCTGAAGGTCTATTGAGCACATCCAGTTGTCTTTGCCCAGGAAGGGCAAAATTGATTGAAGTGTGACCATTCGAAATCTCGCCTTTTTCACAGACTTGTTGAGTCTGCTGAGATCCAATATTGGTCTCCAATCTCCCGTCTTTTTGGGGACCAAAAAGAACCTTGAGTAGATTCCGGGCTCTGAATGGTCTGTTGTAACTGGCTGAATGGCCCTTTTGTGTAGACGCTTTGATACTTCTAATTTTGCGATTTCCCTTAGAC
This sequence comes from Protopterus annectens, assembly GCF_019279795.1. Classification (NCBI taxonomy): domain Eukaryota; kingdom Metazoa; phylum Chordata; order Ceratodontiformes; family Protopteridae; genus Protopterus; species Protopterus annectens. The sequence goes on from NC_056735.1 coordinate 15,142,965, forward strand.
CGGGTGGCACATCTGGAAGGGAATTTTTGTGATTGAAGGGACTTTCCTCGAAAGGAATTTTGTAACCCTCGGAGGATATGATCGACTGTACCCATCTGTCTTGTGAGAGGGAAAGCCAGGCTTGTGGGTACAGCGATAATCTTCCCCCGACTGCCTCCAAGGATGGACAGTCGGGCAACACCTCAGGGATGCTGGAAGGGCTTGTCAGAGAGAGACTCTCTGCTTCCCTGGTTCTGTGGACCCCCTCTGCCTCTAGGGCGGCATCTGTTATTATTACCCCCTCTGCCTCTAGGGGTAAACTGACCACGTGTATCCGGCGTGACTCCTTGGGATTTGCGGAACCATATCTTTCCACCCTTCTGTCCTTTGGGGTAAGGTCTAGAAGGGGTGGAAAAATGGACCCCTACGGCAGAAAGAGTCTTGCCGTCCTGCTCACACCTGGTCAATGTATCCTTCACTTGAGGACAAAACAAAGTTGACCCATCAAAGGGAGAGTTTGTGAAGGACGCCTTGAAGGGATCAGCAAAATTACAGAGCCGCATCCAGGATTGACGTCTCAGAGCCACTCCTGTGCCTGCGGCTCTACTCGCTCCATCTGCTGCATACGAAATCAGCCGCATGGAGGAGCTGGTTATGGAGTTAAGGATTCCTAGCTGAGAAGCAATCTTGTCTTGTGCCCCCTGAGCTGTAGGATCTTGTACTACTTCACCTAGTTCCTTAAGGATGTCCCTTTGGAGTCTGGTGAAGTGACACAAATAGTTCAGCGAACGCATGGCAAAGGTCGCTGAGGAAAACATCCGCTTACCATACCTGTCCATGGTCCTGGAATCCTTGTTAGGAGGATGGACTGGTACGAAAGGATCTGCAAGTTCCTTTTTAGTGGCGGCCGCCACCACCATAGCATCAACCGGGACACCTTTTGTAAGGAATTGCTGTTCGGAAGGGGCCGTAATAAATTTAGAAGGCCTCCTGGGAACTGGCTCTCTGAGTCAGGAGAAGCCCAAGCCTTTCGAGCGATAACCTGCATGAGGGGGTCAAAAGGCGGAGACACCCAGGAGGTGGAGGGTCGAGAACCAAATGCCTCTAGGTATACCGTCTCATCATCGGAGGGATTTATGGAGGGCCAGTTTCCCCTCTGTTTCAGGAGTTCTAGGATGTCTGAAAAGGAGACATCCTCAGAGGGGGATCTTGGGGACCCCTCCGACTCATCTAAGTCGGTATCCGAAGTAATAGACTCAGGGGAGTCTAGGTGCTTCCTCTTACAAGTCCTCTTGCGCGGAGGATCTGCTGACGGATCAGGAGAATCCTCGGAAGAGGGGGTTCCTCCCAGTGGGGAAACCTGAGGCGGTGGATCTCTTGGTCCGGGCGCAAGAGAGTGGGAAGAGATATCAACAGGCACCGTAGAGGGAGGAGCTAAAGGAACAGACTGCTGACTGAGCCCAGGGGCCAGCACACTCCTCATCACCTCGAATGCTCCCCTCCCAGGGAGATCCGAGAGAACCCGTTCCGAAGAAACTGGGACTCCCGGGCCCACCGAAATGGAAGGCTCCGAGGAAGATGTCGGAGCCGAGCTCACCAAGGCCGAAGCTCCAAGGGGAAGAGCGGAGTCGGACAAGGGTCCGATGCCACTCACCCCCTCGGAGCAGACCAGGGAATCCCGGCCACCGAATCCCTCCAAGGAAGGTCTCGAGGAGGAGATAAGAGTAGATGCTGAAGGCGAAGAAGGGGGGGGTATCTGGCCTTCAGCCATAGCAGTAACTATTCCTGTAGACTCCAGCTCCAAACTCTGGGGTAGAGTCGAAGGAGGAATTTGAAGAGGGTGTGGACTAATAGTCGTCTGTTGAGATGGACTATGAAGCATTTGGGCTAGTGCCTGTGATTTTAACAATCTGCTTACCACCCTCTCTAAATCATGGTCTGACAACCTGGAAGACCTCGATGATCGGCTCCGATGGCTCCGCTCCGAAAGAAGAGGTGAGGCCGGAGCCGACAGTATCGGTTCCAAAGAGGGAGACCTGGACCTCTTCCTCGAAGGAACTATCAGAGCCGAAGACCCCACGGATCCAGACGGAGCCGATAACTTTTCGGCTCCGAGTGTAGGTCCAGATGTATCGGCTCCAGCCGGAGCCGATACAGGCAAGGAAACAATGGTGTCGGAGCCGGTCGGAGCCGACACCGAAGCCTGAGCCACATGGTGGTCGGAGCCAGTCGGAGCCGACACCAAAGTGACAGTAACAGTATCGGCACCGATAGCCATTGGTGCCGAGGACTTAGACAAGATCGGATCGGCTCCAGCCGGAGCCGATCTCGACTCCGACGGAGTCGGAGCCAAGGCCGAAGGCTTAGACACAGAAGCCTGGGCCTTAGTCTTAGAAGGCTTTACCGGAGCCGATTTGGCCGGGGAGCCCTCCGGTTTAAGGAGACAACTTAAAATAAGCTTATTTCTCCTTTCCTGCAGGACTCTCTGGCTAAGAGAGTGACAAATTGCACAGGAGTCCTGCAGGTGGAGAGGTCCCAGGCAGTATAAACAAGAAATGTGACCGTCTGTCAGAGACATCTTCTGACAGCACGAGTCACACTTCTTGAAGCCTGAGACCCTCTGTTCTTTGGACATTATTGTATCCACAAACAGTACACACACAGTCCCGAATCAGACAACTACAGTTAAGGAATAAGAAGTAAAAACCTCACACACACACACACACACACACACACCCTGACAGGGGGGGGGGGGATGGGAGGGAAAGAAAGGCCTGACTAAAAAGATGAAGAAGGAAAAATAAAGTTAGTCAGAAAAGGTCCTACAAACTAAAAATGATAGAATTCTACAAAAAAGTAGATTTTCTCTGATTGGGGCGACTAGAAGTTTAAATATAAACACTTATCAGGAGCTGGCAAAAGGAGGACCTCATCAGCGAAGTGGCAAACGAGATCTGGGTACTTACCGCCTTGCATCATGGGATATGGGGCTGCCTCGAGCTGGTAAAAGTGACTCTCGAGCTTAGCAACTGCCGAGTCGGAGCCGAGGATCGGCTCCGAACCCATCAAGCAAGAATGAAGGCGAGATTGACAACTTAACATCTAATTTTTTAACTCACCAGAAATGTTTTGACTGTACAACCAAGCATGCCTCCTTATCACCACTGTCACTGCATTTCTAGAAACATTATCAACCCCTTCCAAGGCACACCTTAAAATATGTTTAGGCACTTGAGAAACACTACAAACAATGTCTTTGACATAGACTTTTTGCTCAGCAGGTAATAATGCAGCACATTAATTTAAACTATACATATAGCTCAACACAAACATCCACATAAAACACTGGCTGTTAAACATCTTAAAAGCTGCCATGCTTGACTGAGATTTCAGCCACTTGCCTAGCTTATCTGAAAGGGACTGGGCTTGATAATGACAATATTTTTATTGGAAGAGTTCAATGGGGACAAAGAAGCAGGGTCCACAGACACGGGGGGTTGGAGACCAGGCATGGTCGAGCACACCCTAAATTTCTTTAATACTTTTTTTTAGGCAAAGCTCATTCAACAGGGGATTATTGCAAGTTTTCCTAAAATAGCCTCCATCAATGGGATCAATGGAAGGAATGTCATCACATCCTAGCCTCATCCTCCAAAAGATATATCCTGCTGCTCTTGGGGGCAGCCAAAGATTGTTCCTAACTGAAAAAAAATCCCCAAATCTAACCAGCATTTAGGAAAAAGAAAAAAAAAACTTTTAGTTATGTACTCACCATAACTTCAGATGTTTGGGATCCATCTCGCCTACATTCTGAATGATGGGTTCGGAGCCGATCCCTCGGCTCCGACTTGGCACGCTTATGCCAAAGAGCGAAGTCTCTTACTGGCTGAGCTTACCATATCCCAGGATGCACCACTACCAGTCCCCCAGATCTAGTTTGTCCGCATACATGCACACATGCATACCCTGCTTATATAACATCGTCAGATGAAACAAGATAAAACAGTAGAACTCAAAACCGTTCAATCTCTTCTGATCTCCAAGGCAGGGGGAAGGAGGGTGGGTATTAGGAATGTAGGCGAGATGGATCCCAAACATCTGAAGTTATGGTGAGTACATAACTAAAAGATGTTATGTGATCCTATCTCGCCTACATTCTGAATGATGGGACAGCGTCCCTAGCACCTGAATCCTGGGTGGCTCACTGGAAAACACTCCTGAGTACCGTGGAACCAAATGAAGCTCGTCCTTTAGATGCCACATCCAATTTGTAGTGGGAAATGAAAGTGTGCGGATTGGACCAAGTAGCCGCAGCACAGATTTCCGATATAGCGAGCTTGGAATGAAAAGCTATAGAAGTAGCCATAGCTCTGGTAGAATGAGCCTTGATAGATGTTGTAAGTTGCTTATTCGAGAAGAATAAGTCTGAGTTATGCAATCTCTGATCCATTTTGAGATAGTAGCTTTTGTGATGGTTTGGCCCAGTTTATTATCTGAGAAGGACACAAACAACTGGTCTGACTTACGAAGTTGCTGAGTCCTGTCTAAATAGAAGCGTAATTGCCTGTGAACATCCAATTTATGAAGAGTGTATTCTGCTTCATTGGAGAATTTTGGGAAGAAAACCGGTAGCTCTAGAGATTGTTGGAGGCAGAAACTAGAACAGACCTTTGGGACAAAGGATGGATTAGGCCTAAGTGATACTCTATCCTTGTGGAAAATCAAGTACGGTGGCTTAATAGACAGGGCTTGAAGCTCTGAAACTCTTCTTGCCGAAGTAATTGCAACTAAGAAGGCAGTTTTCCAAGACAGATATTTTAACTCGCATGTAGCAGCCGGTTCGAAAGGGGGAGATGTTAATGCGCGAAGCACCAAATCAAGATCCCACGGAGGTGCAGGATGAAAAATTGGTGGTCTTAATAGGCTCGCACCTTTAATGAAAGTTTTGCATAGTCTGCTGCTCATCAAAGGAGGATCCATGGATTCGTGGAATTTAGAGATAGCCGCTAGTTGGACTTTAATAGTTGAGACAGAAGATCCCTGATTAAACAGGGATGTTAAAAATTTCAAGACCTCTGGGACAGGAGCAGTGATAGGGTCTAAGCCCTTGAGTTGAGCCCAGATAGCAAACCTCTTCCACTTACTAAGGTACAATTTGCTAGTGGTGGGTTTGTGGGCCGAAGATAAAATGTGAACAACTTCCGGGTCTAGTGTGTGCCTTCTAACTAAAGTCGGAAGTGGAGGAGCCAAGCTGTCAATTTCAAAGATTGAAGGGACTGATGTCGAAGGCCTGACTGATGGATTAGCAAGTCCGGAATCAGGTCTAAAGTCCACGGATCGTCCACTGCATGCTTCTTCAGGTAGGGAAACCATACCTGACGAGGCCAGTACGGGGCAATCAGTATCATTGAAGACCCCAGTTGAGAGGCTTTTTAAATAACTCTGGGAAGAAGCGGAATTGGAGGAAAGGCATAAAGTAGCCCTGTTGGCCAAGGTTGTGCTAGAGCATCCATGGCTGGTACTCCCTGATGTGGGATCAAGGAGAAGAACCTTTGGCACTTGGTGTTTAATGGAGTTGCAAATAGGTCGCAGCACGGCGTCCCCCATCTCCTGAAAACCTGAGCTGCTACTGTGTGGTTTAGAGACCACTCGTGAGGAGAGAGAATTGTCCTGCTCAATTTGTCTGCCAATATATTTGACTTTCCCGGGATGTGGGTCGCTACCAAGAAGCGGTTGGTAGCTACAGCCCATTCCCACACTCTCATGGCCTCTCTGCAAAGGGGGTATGATCTGGTCCCTCCTTGTTTGTTCAGATACCAAACCACCGACATGTTGTCTGTGTGGATGGCGATGATGCCCTGAGGAAGAAACTTGTGTAAGGCTTGTAGGGATAGAAGTACAGCCCTCATCTCCAACACATTGATGTGGAGAAGAGCTTCGTCTGGAAGCCAGGAGCCCTGAACTAGCCTGCCCAGACAATGCCCCCCCCACCCTATCTGGGAGGCATCTGTCGTCAGGGTAACCACTGGAGAGGGAAGAACAAAGGGGTTTCCTTGATCCAAATTGGATGTCTGAAGCCACCAGTGAAGGTCCCTTTTGCATATATCCGTAATCATGATGTGATGATTGAGGGGAAGATCCTGAAAGGACCATTGCATTGACAATAGCCACTGAAGAATCCTCATGTGCAATCTTGCCAGAGGGACTAAAAGAACCGTGGCAGACATTGAGCCTAGAACTTGTAGAACCATCCTGGCTGGGGCTTTGGATCTCGAGATCAGAGCTTGAACTTGGCCCTGTAAAGTTTGGATCCTTTCGGCAGGAAGAAAGACGCATCAATCTTGAGTCTATCTCTGCTCCTATGAACTTTATGCGTTGAGAGGGCAGCAAGACAGACTTTGACCAATTGAATGTAATCCCCAGGGTAACACCCAGGCAGATGGTGGCTTTGAGGTTGTCCATTAGTAGATGCCTGGTGGTGGCAGTCAGGAGCCAGTCGTCCAGATAGGGAAACACTTGGAATCCAAGACTTCTCAAGTGAGCCGTCACTACTGCCAAACACTTGGTGAACACCCTGGGGGCTGTGGTGAGACCAAAGGGCAGAGCGCAAAATTGGTAATGACTGACTCCCAGGCTGAAGCGCAGATACCTTCTGGGCGCCTGATGTATCGGTATGTGATAATAGGCGTCCTTGAGGTCTATGGAGCACATCCAAACATCCTTCTCCAACAATGGGAGAATGGATTGTAACGTGACCATTCGCAATTTGGATTTCGTGACGGATTGGTTCAGTCTGCTGAGATCCAATATTGGTCTCAGGTCCCCTGTCTTTTGGCACTAAAAGAACCTGGAGTAATTTCCTGATCCGATCTGGTCTGTGGGGACCGGTTGGATGACTCCTTTTTCTAGCAGCTTTAAAGCTTCTGCGGCTGCCATTTCCCTTTGACTGGGTGGTGGGTCCGGGATTCTTTTGGACGGTGGGGGCGAGAATGTGAATGGGATGGTGTAACCTCCGGCAATGATCCGAAGCACCCATCTGTCCTGAGTGATTGACTCCCAGGCTTTTAGGTGCTTGGCAAAGCGACACCCGACTGGCTCGAGCAGCACAGCCGGGCAATCCCTCATGACGTGTGGGAGGCTGAAGAGCCACGAAAGGACTCGCGGTCTCCAGAATTGCGGGGCCCTCTGCCGCCTCTGGGACGGCATCTCCCTGAAAAATTTCCCCGTCCTCTGCCTCTGGAAGGGGATTCTTCCTGCTGTTGGGAGAAAAACTTACGGGATTTGCGGAACCACATTTTCCCCCCTCCTTTAGCCTTGGGGTAAGGCCGAAAGGGAGTGGAATAACGGGCACCTACGGCAGATAAAGTTTTTCCCTCTTGCTCACAGCGGGTAAGGGTGTCTTTAACCTTGGGTCCAAACAAGGAGGACCCATCAAAGGGAGCGTCGAAGGAAGACTTGAAGGCCTCCAAACTGACACAAAGCGGAGCCAGGCTTGTCTCCGTAGAGCCACGCCTGTGCCTGCCGCTCTACCCGCCCCTTCGGCCGCATAGGAAATGAGCCTCATGGACGAGTTAGAAATTGACGTAAGGATAGCCAACTGAGAGCTAACCGACTGGGCTAGCTGCTCAGGTAGGTTACCGAGAGGAATCTGACAACTCCTTGACCAGATCCCTCTGAAGCCTGGTAAAATGTGCCAAATAATTCAGAGACCTTAAAGTAAAGGCCGCTGAAGTCAGGGTGCGCTTCCGTACCTGTCCATACTCCTAGACTCCTTATTAGGAGGATGGATGGGCGTTGAAGCCTCTGCCACGTCCTGTTGTGTAGCAGATGCCACCACCATGGCATCTACAGCCACGCCTTTAGTGAGGAACTCCTTCTCGGGGAGCAGACAAAAATTTATTTGGACGAGAAGGGACTGGTTCCACGGTATCTGGATGTTCCCACGCCTCCGACAAACTAAATCCAGAAGCTCGTCGAAGGGCGGAGACACCCAGGAGGCGGAGGGCTGAGCGCCAAAGGCCTTGAGGAGCACTGACTCATCAGTAGAGGGGGGTTTGGATATCCAGCCGCCTCGTTGTTTGAGGATCTCTAAGATGTCTGCAAAGGTGACATCATCCGAGGACGACTTCGGGGACCCCTCTGCATCATCCAGATCAGTGTCTGAAGTAATAGACTCGGGGGAGTCCACGTGCTTCCTCTTGCACGATCTCTTCCTTGGGGGTTCCTCCGAAGACAGCTCAGAAGAACCCTCAGGAGGAGGAACCCCCACTGGGGTAACCTCAGGCCCCGGGGCTCCGCTGACTACGGACAGGGGAACTGCCAAAGACCCAGTCTCCACGCCTAGGGAAGGTGCCGGTAAAGCCGGGAGATGGCGAAGAGGACTTGGCCAAGGCACTCCTCATGGCTCTGAAAGCCGGACCCCAGAATCCTGGGAGTGTCCGGTCCCGAGCCGTGATAGTCGACGGAAGACCCAGCGAAGCACCGAGGGAGGCTCGGAACCGAAAGCATAGGTCCCGAAACATCACCCCGGTCCAGCCGAAGACGTCCAGCGTACCAAACTCGGACCCGAAGGCCGGGTTGGAGTAAGGGTCGGAGCCGACCCTGAGATCTCCATCGGCTCCAACAGCACCTGCTCCGGAGCGAAGCAGTCGGAGGAGGAATGGCAATGGGGTGGGCCAAGGTCATCGGCTCCGAAGCCAACTGGGTCGGAACGAAACAAATTTTGGAAGACTGGGGACTGGAACAGTCTTTGGAGCACCCTGTCTATATCAGAATCTGACATCCTCGAAGACCGAGAGGAAACAGAGCGGGTCCGAGAAGGCCTCTCCAACGGCCCCAAAGGGCTAGGGGACCGGCTCCGAGGCGACTCGATGGGTATCGGCGTCGAGGGAATACACACACCAGTTTCCATCGGTGCGAGGTGGACTTGGCCGAGGAGGAAGTGTCTGAGCGGGCAACCTTTGTCGGCTCCGAGCAGTGGAGCCGCGAAGATGACCCGCCTCTCGATGCCCCAGCTATCGGCTCCGAAGCCAGAGGAGTCGATACTGGTGGCATCGTGGCAGACCGTTCCGACCTCGGCTCGAAGTCCTTGGAGCCGAAGGAGAGGCCTGCCTTTGTTTCTTAGCGATCGGATCCGACGGACTGGTCGGAGCCGGCGCCCTTTTCTTTGGCCGGAGAAGGAGAGGATGCCAAAGCTTCTTGAAAGAAGGTTTAATTAATCCCTTAAGAATTAATTTATTTTTCCTCTCCTGGAGGACCCTTGAGGAAAAAGCGTGACATACACTACATGATTCCTGTAAATGCTTTGCCCCTAAGCAATACACACATAGCGAGTGATCGTCCGTGATGGACATTTTGAAGCTACATTTTACACATTTCTTGAAGCCCGAAGGCCTGGGATTCTGAGACATTATAGAAACTTTCAAAGTAACTGAAGAACACTGGTAATACACCTAGAGTAGGCTTACAGTTATCACTCGCAATACTCTGAGTTAGTCAAACACAGCACAAACTCTGTAATATAATAATTTCTCTCCGTTAGTTCTTATTTAAGAAGAGAAATGTAAATGATTCAAAACAGAACCGAAGTCACCTACAAACAAAAAGACCGGGAAAGGCCTTTCCTGACAAGAGGTACTCCTAGTCACTCACAACACAAGAATTCACCAAGTGAATTTTGTCAAACACACTCAAAACACAAGAATAGCTGTTAAAACAGCTTTTTGTAGAAAAAGAAGAAAAACCTGACAGAAAAACTAGTGAAATAATCACTACTTAACTCAGCCAGCTCGAGACCACGTCTTCACTTGTTAGCGGCAAACGAGATCTGGGGGACTGGTAGTGGTGCATCCTGGGATATGGTAAGCTCAGCCAGTAAGAGACTTCGCTCTTTGGCATAAGCGTGCCGAGTCGGAGCCGAGGGATCGGCTCCGAACCCATCATTCAGAATGTAGGCGAGATAGGATCACATAACATCATCTGTTTGGGTTTCTGAACCTGTTTGTCCTTAGAGGAAACTGATGACCATACTATGACACTACCAAAACCTCAGATTCTGGTTCCCCTTCAATATCAGGATCCACGGGAGATGGAATGGGGGTAGGAACATTGGCGTTACTCCATCATCATCATCAACCCCCCCATTCCATTTTCTACATGGGGTCAGGGTGTCGTATCAACTGTCGCCATCTCTTTCTATTCAATGCCAATCTCCTGCCCTCTTCAATACTTATGCCTGACTGTTGCAGGTCTTCTCTCACACAGTCCGGTCACCTCTAAGCTGGATAGCCTTGTTTCCTCTTGGCTTCTTTCTGTTTGTCCTAAATCATCTTCACCAGATTGTCTTCTGCTTTTCTGCACATATACGATAACCACCATAATCTGTCATCTTTGGGTTATTCTGTAAATGGAGCTACTTAAGGTTCTATTCTTGTTTTTTTTATCTGTTCCACAGTGTGTATCCTACCATCTATAGCCGGCACTTCATCTACATCACCTCTAGCTTTCTCAACTGCTCTGCCTTTACTGCCTGATTACACCACTGTTTTGTACAACTTACTTTTCAGCTTCTTTAGCATTCTTCTGTCACATACTACACCCACCTGACACTCTGTGCCAGTTGGCTGCAACCCCTCTGATTGCAGCTTTGACCACCTCATTCAGACTCCCCTTCTCCTCAATAACCTCTCCCAGATACCTGAAGCTGTTGACCTGTTCCTCTATTTTCCTTTCTATCTCAATTCTTAGCTTCTTCTGAATGCCACCATTTGCTGCCACAGCAACTGTCTTATCTGTACTCAGTTTCATCCCATGTGGCTTCACATTTCCATTCCATTTCCCTGTCCTTTGTTGCAGTTCTTGCTCACAGTCTACCTTTAATGCCACATCTTGTACACACAGCAACTTTGCTGATCTCTCCTTTCCAACCTGTTTGCTAATTAATTCATCACCATTATGAACAGCAGCTGAACCCTGGTGGACACCCACTCCCACTGGGAACCCCTCTGTATGACCGAACACTGCTCGTTCTTGAGTCACTGGGTCCTTGTACATAGCCTGCAATAATTTGACCAAAGTTTCTGAAACTTTGAACCACCAGAGGACTGCTCAAATCACCTTTCTTGGATCCTTGTCATATGCTTTCTCCAAGTCTAGAAATGCCCAGTTGGACTCTTTCTTAATCTCTAGCTTCTTCTCAACCATCTGTCTCACAGCAAAATCAGGTTAGTTGTGCTGCAGCCTGATCTGAATTTTAACTGCTCATCACCCACCTTACTTTCTACTACTCTGCGTATTTATCAATCACACTCTCCAAAGCTTTTATTCAATGTGACAGGAGTTTGATACCTCTGCACTGCCCACAGTTGTAAATGTCTCCTTTGTTCTTAAACAATGGCACAAGTATACTTATTCTCTAGTCGTTTGGGATATGCCTTTGTCTCCACATTGCCATGAGTACCCTCAGGAGCCATTTCTCCCCTATCTCACCAAGCATCTTTATCATATCTGCTGTGACTCAACCTGGGGATGCACCATGTAATGAAATGCCTGAACAATGGTCTAGCCATAGCCACCATCTCAGGTGGAAACAGTCAAAGACTGCTGGCCTGCAACATGGGGGTGGCGGTCTGCCTCTTTTTTACATGTACTATACTAGTGGGAGAATCCCCAGGGGAGGCCTATTAACACTGGCAAGAGATACTGCACCCTTGACTTTCCCTGCACCCATTGAGTGGTTCTTCTGTACTTAAACCAGGCAATGGTAAAGCTCCACAGGATGTGTCTGACCCTCATGTCATGCACATTTGTAGCACTAACACCACACCATGATACCTAGAGGTAAAAGTAGACAACTGGTCCAACAGCCTGCTAAGAATGCTGCAAAGTTACAAGCCAAGGGGCTGAGACATATTTCTTGATTTGTTTTTATGTTTTTTCAGGTGCACAACAGGCATATGGTGGTAGCTTTGGGGGGGGGGGCACACAATCTGAGTCTATCAAGTCAGGGGACAAAAAATAGCCAGATTAATATCAAATACTGGCTGTATGGCTACCCCAGTAAAAAAAGGAAAAATCTCACTATAATATCATATACTGTTTTGAACACTGCACTGTATAAAACGGTGGTAGTTTCAATAACAGTTCCAAGCACAAAATACATGCACTTAAGTCCCCAATTTTGTTAAAAAAGATAGTTTCAATCCAAATGAATGGATACAGCCTGAAACAGTATTAGACAAGAAATAAATTACAAAATGAATAAAAATTCCTGTTAGAAATATTTAACACACAAAATGGTGCCAAAATCATAACTGAAATGAAAAAAAAAAATGTTTAAAATGCTGTAATCATGCGAAATCATAACCACAAAGACAAAACTGCAATATAAACATGTTTTCCTGTCAATGCTTCCAAATTAAGCTTTTAATCAACAGCATAGGTTTTACTGTGCTAGGCAAAGTAAAAACGTAAGCATATACAAAATTTCTAATCAGGAAAAAAAATATCAAAGCAGCAGAATACATTACTCAAGCACTGACAGAAAAAGAAAAAGCAGTGGGAGGAAATAAAAACCTAAAAGGGTTTCTTACATGAAGTCAGCAGCTGAGTGAGTTCAGAGAAGTAGCAGTCTTCAAAGATATATTTCTCGGACTATGGCACTAGAAAACTGAAAGGGTCCTCTTTGTGAATCTGAAAGTCAGTCCCTGAACTCTCAAGTGATTAGTCTAGCACACCCATAGATATGCAGGGGGAGGAGTTCTGAGCTTTGGTAAATTGTCACAGATAGGGTAACAAGGCACTACTACCATACCTCCCAACTGTACCAAATTACTCGTTTTTTACTGAGTTTTGGGGTCCAAATAATGGGGTGCCACGATTCCAAAGTGGCACCACTTCATTTCCGATTTTTTTTAATTTGTTTTCTTTCGTGCTTTTTTGAGCTGACGTCATCACATGCGCGATGACGTCAGTTCCGTCAGCCTAGCTGTTTTGAATCTGCTCTGCGAGTGCAGAAACAACTGCCATCAGCCTGGTTGTTTTGAATCTGCTCTGTGAGTGTGGAAATGACTGCTGTACTGCTTGAGAACTGATTTATTCTCTTATTCAATGGATCTGCGAGGCCTGCTTTTAAACTCCACTGGAGAACTTCTTCTGTTGTGAACTGCATGGAGCGGGAAGGAAACCTGCTACAGAGGAACTTGAACATAAGGTATTTTGAAAATCTGTGTATTTTCCTTGTAAACGGAACCTGCTACGGAGTTATTTGCTGAGCTTAAACATGGAGCTATTTGCTGAGCTTAAGGTATTTCCTTTGTAAATGGAGTTTTTTTCTTTTCACTTGAGGTTAAGGTATTTTGGAAACGTGTGTATTTTCTTTGTAAATGGAACCTGCTATGGAGTTATTTGCTGAGCTTAAGGTATTTTCTTTGTAAACATGGAGTTATTTACTGAGCTTAAGGTATTTCCTTTGTAATGGGAGTTATTTGCTCACTATGTAGCGATGTGAAGTGTGTGTGTGTGTGTGTGTGTGTGTGTGTGTGTGTGTGTGTGTGTGTGCACGCGTGCGTGCGTGTGCGCGCGTGCGTGTGTGTGTGTGCGTGTGTGTCTCTCTCTCTGAGTGAAAGTGTCCCCAAGTGAATATACATGGTGGCTAGAGGTACTCAGCCTCAAACCCTGTACCTTGGGTACAGGTAAAAAGAGCCTACGTCCCCAGCCACCACTTGTGAGTTTATGCCTCATATTTTTGTTATATTCTCTTCTATTCCTCATTAAATAAATGGTTTTCAGGATTTTTGTGGCAAATCACGGACTGAATTCACTAAATAATGACAGGCATTTGTATTTCAGACTTCATATTCTTCAGAAAATAAATGGTAACACAAAACCTTTTATTCTAGCAATTTTCTAAATTTATAAGATCAGTATTTGAAATGTGTTCCTATTTACGTTTAAAATGTGTCCCTGTTTTTTGGCCTTTTGTCCCCCCCAAAAAAAAACTGAAATTGAAAATAAGTTGAGAAGCTATGCAAGATGTCTATGGCTTACACACTAGTGTGATTCTGGTTTTATATATATATATATATATATATATATATATATATATATATATATACATATATATATATATATATATATATATACATATATATATACATATGTATATGTATATATATATATATATATATATATATATATATATATATATATATATATATCGTTTGTGTGTGTGCGTGTGTGTGCAAGTAGATTTTTATGATGGAAATGTTTTGAATTGGGCAGTTTTGTCATTATTGGTTCATGCATTTTGTTTCGTTGCCTACTGGAAAAATGTTCAAACAATACATTTAAAAAGTGTGGTGTATTACACAAGGAATATAATTTAATAATGTCAGGAAGGTGTATCAAAGAATGTATGTAGGTTTCTTTTTTTGTGTGCAAGGGGCCTATGATTTGAAAACAGTCCAAAGGTAATCTTTATAAACCTCTGGCCAGATGCATTTTCTTTGGATGTGGTGTGGGTTTCAATGAATGTGAGTTTCAAGGGTAGATAAGTTTTAATGCCAAGTCTATTTTCATTGTGAGACAATGCTGCTTTGTTTAGCAGATATCTATTAATGTTTGTGCATTGTGCTATAAAATGTAAAAATCCAAATATTCATTGTAGAAGTAAAGCAGTATGCACACATTAGTGTTTATGGTAAACGGGGCAAAACAGCCAGGTAATGGGACATTGGAATGGCTGCAGAGGGACTCTGGTGCCATGTTTTGGTTGTCTGTTTGAAAGTTGGTATCCCACAATTCCTTTGGAGTGGGTGGGGTTATATAATTATGTATGCAAATTAGATGTTAATCAATCATGGGCCTTGTCCAGATTTTTGATGTTTTCAGGTTGAGAAGTATGACTACTACCCATATGCCAGTAAGGTGGTGTGTTTGCAGAACATCACGCTGTAAATTTTCTGTGCCTTAAGCAGCTGGGTTAAACAAAAGACACTTATACCACTCCTTTTTGTTACTGAATAGTCATAGTGTCAGTGACTCAAGCAGGATTATCTATTTGCCTTTTGATGTCTGGAAGATCAGAAATGTGTGGATTCTACTTCTACATCTGGTTACTGGTTCTATCATTCCAGTGTTGAAAATGTACTGCAACATTAGACAGCGCTACACTCCTGAAGTGCCATCCTACAACTGTAGTGTCAAACTGAGGTCCCTATCTGCCTTAGCTGATGGCAGCTTGGTGGCAGTTAAAGATCCCAAGGCACTTTCCAAAAAAGAGTCAGGTGAACTTTTCCAGTGTGACAAGAAAAACAAGAAAACAATTCACAAGCCTAGAGGGATTATACTGGTCTACATAAAGCAGTCACAGACATATACACATACATGCATAAATAAAAGTTAAAAAAAATGAAGTTTCTCCAGGTATTACAAGAACACACAAGGCAACAAATACTCCTGCTATACTCACACATACTTCATATCTATAAAATTCACCAAGGAGTTATTAGGAGCGTAGGCCTCAAGCCATAAGATCCACTACATCTGCTTTCACACAGGGAAACGTTTTAGTCATAAGTGATTCTATAGTGAGGTATACCAACTCCACACTCACTAGAATTCACAAGAACAAGGTGACAAGTAAGCTGCTTGTTCAGTGCCAGGATCTGTAATGTTACAAGGGTCCTAAGGTCTCTAAAGCCGGACAAATATGACTATGATCTAGTGGATGCCCACATGGGAGTGAATGCCCTGAGGTGCTCCATCCAGAAGGACATAATGGAAATTACTACGCAGGTGTTACAGGCAGGAAAGACACTGGTCTTAAGTAGTATCTTGCCTTCACCAAGACTGAAGCCTAGATACAAAAACAAGAAAACTGGCTTTAACGATTGGCTAAGTAGTTGGTGTCATTCAAAGGGAATCCAGTATGTGCCAGCCTGGGTAGATAAAACTTATTTTGCATACACATATCATAGCAATGTTTCTGTATATCAGACTTCTTGTTTCACATACACCTGATATACCAATGCTTCTGTATATCAGACTTCTTGTTTCACATACACCTGATATACCAATGCTTCTGTATATCAGACTTCTTGTTTCACATACACCTGATATACCAATGCTTCTGTATATCAGACTTCTTGTTTCACATACACCTGACATACCAATGCTTCTGTATATCAGACTTCTTGTTTCACATACACCTGATATACCAATGCTTCTGTATATCAGACTTCTTGTTTCACATACACCTGATATACCAATGCTTCTGTATATCAGACTTCTTGTTTCACATACACCTGACATACCAATGCTTCTGTATATCAGACGTCTTGTTTCACATACACCTGACATACCAATGCTTCTGTATATCAGACTTCCTGTTTCACATACACCTGACATATTACTGCTTTTGCATATTGGTTAAAGCTTTTGATGCCTCCATAGTGCCTTTTTAGGCAGAGTCCTCCTACTTGACATTCCTACATTGAAAATTCAAATTCAAATTTGGACAACATTAAGGTGACACTACTTAATGGCAGACATTTAAATAGAATGATGCCAGAACTTGAGATCCTCCTGCAGCTAGAACACACTCATATTTGTGTAATTATTGAAATATGGTTTCAGTGCAATGGCAGCACTCCCTCTACACCATGATTTAGCACCCATCAACCTTCAGACTCCCGGTGAACTGTGAGGGAAGTATCTATATTTGTTATCAACACCATTACTTCACATAAAAGTACCCTCAACCCTAGGAACTTGTTGTGCAGATCCACATCACTCTTAATGAATCCAACTATTACTCCATTCATTCTACAGATCCCCGTGAATGACGCTCACATAAATTACCTCAACACCAGCCAGGCATTAAATATCAAACCAAATACCTTCTTACCAGGGGACTTCAATTACCCAGGCATTGCCCAATGCAATGACCAGAAGTAGTCGGTGCTGACCTCGGACTTGCTCTGTTAATAACGCCCATCTAACCAAGGTCATTAGGGTAACTTGGATATAACATGGCTAAGCTTGTAAGGGCTTTAGGGACATTAGCCTAAAAACATCATATGAAACTATAAAACTACTCACTAGAGGCTCTAATACCCTTGACCTGGTCCTTAGCAACATTGCCCGCACCTGTACCCCACCAGGTATCTTCTCATTTCTGGTAAAGTCTGACTACAAATCAGTCATCTTCTCTGTCAGGTCTAATAGTACCAACCCACTACCAAATGAGACAATCTTTATGGACTTCTCCAAAACAAACTTACTTCGGTTTGTAGAAGACCTATGCAAATTTCCCAACAATCCTTTGCAAACAGCCCCAACTGAGAAGACTGCTGCATAACATCTCTGACTTTTACCAGCACCTGAAGAGATGCATAGAAAAGTCAGTACTCAATCACAAATTCAAGAACAAACCCCTCTTGTGGAATGCCTATATTAATAAACTTTATAACAATAGAAGGAAAATAATGAAACGTTGAAAGAAATCCCCGTCTCCTTACATCAAGAGTACACTAAAACATGCCAGCAAGGAACTTAAAAACATTATTAGAAAATGTAAAGCAGAATATTAACTTGAAAGGAAGGAAACTCCAAATCTTTCTTCAGTTATGTCAGAAAATTCAGGCATAATATCCAGCAATGCACTCAGTTCATCCATATTAACATTACCCATTCTGACCCCACAGATATAGCCAATATATCAGGAGACGGATTCAGTGCTAACTTTACCCCTCCTACCCACACCGTTGCCCCCACTATCACTGAGAATTTATTTAACCATATAATTACCTTGAAGCAAGTCTTAGAATCCTTGTCAAAGGCTTGAAAAAGTACTTCCTTGAGACCTGACAACATCTCTGGCTGCATTCTCATCAGTGTCAATTATGTGCTATTTGATCCTCTACTGAAACTGTTCAACCTTAGCCTACCTAAAGGGTTTTTTCCTGAAGCATGGAGAACAGCCAGTGTGATTTCCCTGCATAAGAGTGGCCCCATTACAGACCCATGAGCCCTGCCAGCATTATATGCAAAGCCATGGAATGTATCACAGCAGAACTCATTTATGCAGACAGACAACTTTACTGATCTAGATCCCAATCAATTTGGTTTTGTGAAGGGCAGGTTTTACCTTCTGAACCTAGTAAGCTTAACTGAAAAGATTACAGGGGCTGTGAAGAAGGGTCATTCTGTGCAAACAACTTACTTCGACAAACCACTGCTTTTGACACTATTCCATATGCTAGTATTAAGGGATCAGGTCTGGGCCCTGTGGTTCCCTCTCTGAATATAATTTTGTAATCAGTGGGGTGCCAAATGGATCAGTTCTGGGCCTTCTCTTGCTTGGCATTTATTTTGCAGACATACAAAGCAATATTTCAGAAGTGATGTTGACCAAGTTTGCTGATGACTGCAAACTGGGCACCGTTATCTGCTCACCCACTGATAGAAAACAGCAAGGGCTGGAATATGCACATACATGGTGCATCAAAAACAATCTCAAATAAAAGAAAAAATACAGCATAGTAGAGTGTGGCAGAAAAGTTTTTCTGATCTTAAGTGTTATAAATGATACTCCTCTTCAAACAGATATGGTCATAAGAGACATTTATGTGGACAGCTTTTTCTCATTCAATTGTGTTTCCTCCAGAGTCAGGAAATACTTGCGTCTAAACCCAGTTTATTTCCAAGACAGCATCTTCAAGATCAAAAGAAGTCATCCTACACCATACTCTTCCCTTATCAGCCACATCATTGAATACAATGCCCCCACCCCACCCCCAGTATGTACAAATCCAAGCATATCACTCAACCGGTCAGGCTAGATTCAGGTTGCTGCGATTTGACTTAACTTCGCACTTTTTAAGTCATGAAAGACCCAGTCCTATTTGACCTCCTATTTCTTTGCAAAAACAGTGCTCTACAAACACCTGCACCAAGGACTTAAAACTACACTAACAAATAAATAAGACTAGCTGGAGAGACGGGTTCCTAACTCTATGTATTCCTAGCCTACAGAATAAGTTACCACTACATGTCAAAGTACAAGACTAGCTACCTTTACAGCTAGTCTTGATGACTGGATGGATAAACACAAACCTTCACCAGGGTTATCATGCAAGTCCCTGCTCAGTTTGCGAGGTGAGCACTATTAACGTGCTTGAACAGGGTGGTAAGATCTTTTAAGCCTGTCTGCTTAAAGGTTTATATCATTAGGCATCTTATGGTCCGCATAACCTCTTGCCTAGTATGTTTCTATGTTGCTGGTGCAGGTCTTGGCTCCCAACTGCATGAATATTTGGAAAACACTACTTTCCTAAGTAAAGCACATGGGAAACTCTCCTATTACGCATATGTGGACTGAAATTCAAAATGACTGCGTGGAACAAAGAACTGGTTAGCACAAGGCTGGGAATACCTCTTTCATCAGTATGCAACATTACCAGATGTGGTATCAAAGGGCATGCTTGCCTCTTTAGCACATGACACAAAGAATGCAAGAACTCTACCTCAAGAGATGATACTTAGAAAATTCCACCTGTTTTAGTACAGAATACAGAACCTCAATGCTAGATCCTTCGGTATATTTTTGGATACTTAACACAGCTATAGAGCTGGTTATAGCTCAGACATGGCAATCAGCAAAATCCATAAATTCTGCATTTACTTGTTTGTTTAAAATTTTGTTACCCATCTTGGTGAGCTAGTCTGAAGACCACTTTCAGCTACAATCCAAACCAAAGGTTAAATATGCATTATCAATTACAAACAGACTCTGTACATATTAACTAGAATGCTAACGTATAACAAATCTACATATTTCTGTCTTCCTGTTTCAGAGCTAGCATACAGTCAACCTATATTAATATGGTTATGAGGCATTACAATCCTTATGCAGAAGAAAAAGAACCAAAGGGATATGTTTACAATTTTGAAAAGCTTGGGGTTCTGTCAACTGGGACCTTCAAAGAATGTTAAACAGTATCCAGGATGATCCCATTGTCTATCATTGTGCTTTTACATTTCTTAAAATAGCTGCTTATTCTGTGTCAGATTGCTAGCCAAACTCTGCTATCCTGAAACTTCAAAGTACTCAATTCTCTACTGCTAGTTCATGGTTCCTCCTATTATGGCTTTCAGATGAAAGGATATGTTAGCATTGCTGTATATTACAAAATAATCAGATATGCAGTTGATGAGAAATGTTTCCATGCCTTTGTGTCTCATATCTCAATGGCTACAACTGGACTTCTTACTGCTTTGAGTGGTAGCCCTCAAGTAATCTTCTGGTCACCCCCTTTAAAACAAATACTGCCCATCTTTGGCCACAGACTTTCTGCTAATGGTGAGGAGTGTTTTTTTTGCAAATTTATTTTTAATAAGATCTGCCAAAGTAATAAACTTTGCTATGATAGATGCTCACCCTCACCGTTATTTTATTTTATTAATCTGTCAACTGAGTAAACCCACTAGGCACGTGCCTCTGCATAGGAACCCCAGGAGCACATCTAGTTATGTGACGTGCTTGTAATCACAGAGTTGGTAGGTAAATGGAGGCTGAGAGAATCAAAACCTGGACAACAGGACAATGTTCATTACTACTTCCCGGACTTAAGCCTCTGTGCTAAACAGCCAGACCAAATTCTGCCAAAGCCACTCCAAGAGAGATGGATATTAATGGACAGATGATTTTGTGCCATAATGTGGAAGGTTTTGATATTGATTCAGCTCAATGCACTCACCACTGTACGGCTTCATGAAGTGGTAACCTGAAATGCAGTATTTTCATTTCTTCTCTCTTCTTTTTGTTTTTTGTTTTTTATTACTGGAGTTTGCTATTTTTTTCAGTATATTCTGTACCATGTGACATCTTGGTGGTTGTCCCTTCTGTTATTATTACTTATTGCAAATATCTTAGATTATAGGAAAAAGATTCATGATTGCCATGGTGCCGAATGAATGAGTAATTCAGCCAAAATCTATTTGGCCATGCATACATTTGTTAGTACAAATTTATTAGGTTTTCTCAAGAATGCAGTTTTGTCCCTGGAAGGAAATGTGAAGATATGGTGACCAACCTAATTCCGTGACTCCACTCTAAATAAAAACAAGCAATGTTTTAATAGATAAATACTAGGTAATAGTTCTGCAGATTATTATGTGCCTTGACAACATCTAGACTGTGACAAAAAGTGAGAATCAAACCCCGTATCTCATTGTGAGTTAAATACTTCAACCACTACACCAAACTCCAACCAGTTCCTTTTTATATGGAAAAATGAGTGCACGCACATGCACATCAACACATGCATGCGCAGAGGCACACAGATACACACACAGAGGGTTTTAGTTAGGTACTACTTTGTCAAGTCCCTGAGACAGCTTTTCCCGTTCTCCTTACACTACACATGCAATACTCTCACAGCTGATGCATTAGTTGTTCCCAGCATTCTCCAGTACATCCAGGCATGTCCTAAACATGGATGTGACAACAGATGTGGTCACTTTTTCAACTTTGTGTGTGTGTGTGTGTGGCAATACATCCCTTGGATCCCCTTTCAACAGAAAAGTGTAAAACTTAACAGCAGTTATTTTCATTGTCAGCAGCATCCTAGTCAACCACCAAAGCAAGTTATCTCCTATATCACAGAAATCCAGGCAACAGTAAGCTGCAACTAAACATTCTCCATTTTATTGTACTATAGAATGAGAGCTGTATGCTTTACATTTAACTTCTGTCAGTTAGCTTCATATAATTCTGTTTATATATGTGCTGCTTTATCACTATAATATAACCTCATTACCTTGCTAAATATTATGTTCAACTTAAGGTGCCTGTTATATCGTTTCTTCACTATCTTTGCAGTTCTAGTTTTTTTTTTTTTAATGCAATGTTTCTGATGTGGCAGTCTAATCACCTGGTTTAAAAAGCAAATAACAGTCAACAAATCAATAAACTCTATGAAGAGCTGAGGGTCTCAATACACACATAATGGAGAAGTATAGAGTATGACTAAAGTCTGTACTTCAGAAGCAGAATGGCCTACTACGGAAGTGCAATGCTTAATTCCATTCCATTAATTTATTTGCATGACTGGGTTTCAAGGTCTCTGCCATTTCATAAAGCAAGATAAACTTTACATTTAAGCCAGTCCCTTTCATATCTATATATTCATTTATAAATGCAGAAGTCTCAAAATGAGGTTTTTATTTGTTTTTTTCTTTCCGTGCATTTTAATTTCAGAATAGAAAATGCTCACAATACCCCAGAGATGTCTTCAGATTTTTTTTATTTTTCTGTCTTCTCATTTCAGAGCTACCACAATCTTATCTCATATTTATCACACACATTTAACCCATACTTAATGTGGTTATGATGCATCAGAATCCTCAGCCTTAAGGTAGACTTGTTACAAACATAAATGCACATTTATTTAACAAGTTATTCATATGTTTGTGGTACAAAGCATACCTAGCATGCATAGTCTAGCTTAGGGAGTGCATGTATATATAATCTCTTCTGTCATAATAACTGTGCAGAGGTAATTACTGGTCGTGTATGGGCTTTGTGGGTTTAAAGTCACTAAGATAACGATTTGCATACTGCTTCTGGCAGGTAAACTAGACAGCCACTGTTCTCCAAGGGCTGTTTAAGTTAATGAAGAATCAGCAGTAAGAACTATGCTCTAGTTTATGAAAAATATGTGGGTATTGTGTAGTTAAGCATTTTTCATATAGGTCAATGTAATCCCATAGTAATAAAAATTATATTTAACACAATGTGCACACCATCCTCTGGATAAAACAAAAACACAGATTCTAATGGCAAGTGAAGGTGACAAGGCCCACAAACCTTGGCCAATATTTACTGGAAAAGTATACAGGGCCTACTTATCTGAAAGCTTACATTCCTTCATCTTCACAAATATGGCCTTATGCCTGCTCTTTGCATTCTTGAATGCAGTCACTATTGCATTCCTTTTTCTTTAGGACTGTTGCTTCAATCCTTTCTGTAAAATAATGCTTTGTATAGCTCCTGAGATGCCCACCTTACATCCACAACTAGAGATTTTTGTTCTCATAAATCTCTTTTTGAAAGCTGATACTTTATTAATTCTTTTGAGTTATTCAGCTGTTGTAAGATGCCCCCCCTTCTGAGTCCCTTCATTAAGGATGCACATGCTAAATGCTTACCTTCTAGTGACTTTCGATGCATGCCATTTTTGGTGATGATACTGCTAAATGTGTCTCCCAATATTCTACACGCCTTCCTTACTGCTTTGTCACATCTCTTATTTACCCTTAAGTCACCTGATAGGACTATCCCATATCCCCTTTCCTCTCTTTCTGTTATTACCCCACAGGTACATAGTCCTTTCCTACATTTTTGATCGCATGCAGACTCTAACTGCATTTTTTACACTGAATCTAAGGTGATATATTTTATTCAAAGGGTGTACAAGATGTGGCCTTTGGATCACATATTGCTCGTTTTTCTACAACCATTGTCACAATTTTTTTTGAGCATCTGTGAAGGAACATTTATTTCCGGTCCTCCACAGACACCTACAAATACACAAATTTCAAATCAGGCTACCTAGAATATGAATCATCACAAAGAATTTCAACAGTATTGACTTTCAAAATACAGTCCCCAGTAAGAGGCATTCTAGCTATCAGACCTGCTTTTAATTCCAACACTCTATGGTAGCAGTGACTTTTAACACATGCATGCTGCACACCTCAACAGCTTATTCAGAATGTGGCAAAGTTAAAGAAAGAAAAATTTACAACAGCATCGCAAATCATGTAACCTAAGCAGGTTATTCTAACATCTGTAGCAGGCATCAAGGCCTTGCTCAGTGCTTGTAATGCCTCTTTATGGAGTTATGGTAAAGAAAGTAAGCCTGCAGCAGCATGGTGAATTCTGTCATGCTGAGGCGATCTTTTCATTTATGGCATGCATCCAGGGTTTAACCAGCATGTTGGTTGGATACCAGTGCATACAGGTATTCCCTTTTAACTGGAAGAGTTATCAATGCCAGCAAACAAAAGACATCTGTTGACTTACGGCAAGGTTTTTAAATCTAGGAATTTTTCTTCAAGTAAACAGAAAACCAATATATAGCACAGTTGTGTAAGGACTTACCTTAACAGTAGATGTCCTCCTGATCAGTGCTGCAGTATTCCTAATTAATGGTTTATTGCCACTGATGTTCAGCAGATGTACCAAAGCTTTCCCTTCCCAGGATCATATGCCTGATGTGTGACCTCAGCTTGCAAGTATAAGGGTATACAGGCGGAAAAAACAGTGCAATTCCACAGACCATCTCCAAGCCAGTGGCCTGAAGATCCCGTAGAGAAACAGAGAGAGAGTGTGTGACTAGTCAGCTAGGAGGGGCGAAGCATGAAGTGGCAAGGCAGCCCCCCCCCTCCCCCTGATTCTAGGATGCTGTCCACAGGATAGGAAAAGAAGGAGAAGACAAACAGAGGCAGTAGATAAAGAATGTAGCAAGAAAGGATAAACTACTGCAACAGTGATCTGTAGGACATCTACTGTTACAGTAAGTTCTTACACAACTGTACTACGCCCTGACTGAAATCACTGTTGCAGTATTCCTAATTGGTGGGTGATTCCCTGAGCTGAAGGGGACATAAGGGTGGTTGGTTAGTAAGCTGCAGAACTGTTAAGGTCTGAAAGGACTGACATAGCAAAGGCAGTTCTGGATCTTGAAAAGGCATCAATCCTGTAGTGTTTAGTGAAGTTGTGTACAGAAGACCAGGTGGCAGCTTCCAGCACGGCCCTGGTATCCACCCCTTTGTGGAAAGCCTCAGAAGATGCTACTGTTTTGAAAGAATGAGCATGAAGGTATGAGGGTAAGAAATTGACATGTAGAGAATAACAAAAAGAAACAACCTTAGAGAGCCAGCTTGCAATTGTTTGCTTAAATACTGGTTGACCCAGTTTTGAATCCATAAAGGAGACAAATAGTTGTTCAGAATTTCGAATGGATTTGGTTTTGTCTGAACAGAATCTTAACTGTCTGTGAACATCTAGAGAGTGCAATAGCCTTTCCCCTGGTTCTGTGGATTGGGAAAGAAAGTAGGGAGATTTATGGTCTGGTTATGATGTTATGACCTCCAGGAACAAGGAGGTCAAAACATTCCTGTACTCCTCCCTTATCAGACCCATTATCAAGTACAATGACCCCGTCGGCATTTACCTTGCCAAGCACATGCAGCAGTTGGAGAGACCACAGAGGTTCTGACTAGGAAAATTCAGGGTCACAAACACCTATACTACACAGACAGGCTAAAGGCCCTGTCCATCTACTCAGTCTCATACAGAATATGCTCAAAGGTGACCTGTGTCTGGCATACAAGGTTGTCTCAGACTCAGCCTTGATGGAGTTTCTGCATATCCGTAAATCAAACTCCACTCATGCAACCCGCATGCAAGGTCTCAACCTGGTCTGTCACATTAACAGAACTTGTTGGCAGGATAGATATGTATCCCATCGACTCCCCCATCAGTGGAATAGACTCCCTCTCCATGTCAAGCAGAGTACCTCACTAGCCCTCTTTAAGAGGAACCTGGACAACTGGATGGGAAAAAGAAACTATACCCCTGGAATCCCACCTGTGACCCTGCTGAACAGAGAAAACAGGTGATGACTTTGTGGGATTACAGGTGAAATTCTTGGCTAGGCTTATAAGGGCCTCTGGGCCAACAGCCTAGTATCGTCCTATGAACCTATGGTTGATTGACAGCTCATTCACTACTTTAGGCATAAATGAAGGGTTAGTCTTCATGGTCACCCTGTACAGGTGATGCTTGAAAGGCCTTTGGCAGAATCCATGGTAGCAGAGTAAGAGAGATCCAGCATAGGTCTCCACTGTCTTCTTTCCTTGAGACTAGGAAGACTCTGGAATAAAAGCCTTTTCCCACAATTTCTTGGGGCAATGGTTCTATTGTGCTTTGTGCCTGTAATTCCCATAGAATGGGTATAAGCAGTTGGATCTAGTTGTGGGGAAGGGGAAGCATGCCATTTTGAGGAGGGATCTCCATCCAAGACATGGAGTAGCCCTTTTTTATAATAGAAAGCACCCACAGGTCTGTGGTAATCTTTCCCCAGGTGGATACTGACTGGATCAGCCTTTTTGAAAGGGGTAGGGTGAGGGTAGGGGTTGGGGGAAAGACTTTGTAGATATTCACAGAGATTTGTCCCCAAAGGGAGGCCTACCAGAAGAATTTCTTTGTGGTATCTCAGGAAATCTCTTTCTGGGGGACTTACTGTGTTTCTGGCTGGGCGTAGGATCTCTCTTCTGACAAAAGAGGTGGGTTCGGTTGGATAATTCCTCTGGTACCTAGGCACGAAGGTTAACAGAAGATGTCTGCAGTCCTTCATGGTTTTTCCCTGTTCTTCAAGGATTTTGAAGAGAGTAGCTGCTTGAGGGTCAAACAGGAGGTTATTGTGTAAAGGGGGAATCTATCATTTCTGCTTTAAAGTCTTCCAATATGGGTTAATTGTGCAACCATGCACACCTGCGAATGACAGAGATAGTAGCTGCTGCTCTGGATGAGGCCTCTACAGAATTATGACTACATTTAATGCTGCGTTTGGCTACTTGTGTAACCTGATTAAGTAAGGGCAACACTAGTTTGGAATCAGTTCCTTGTGAATCCACCACTGCCTTGTTTAAGGAATTGAGGACATATACCACATACTTGGTCATTTGGGTTTGGTAACTGATAGCCCTGAATGCCACTATAGAGGAGGTATCAAATTTTTTACCTCACCTAGCCATAACCCTGCTGACCTTGCCTGAAGGGAGGGCTTTGATATTGGGAAGGAACTCAGAAGTTTCATCAGAAAAAATAAAGACTGCATTGGGGACTTTATATAATTCGTCTGGCCCTTTGGGGGCAATAAGCTGAGAGTCAGGGGCAGCAGAGCTGGAATGAAAGGCATCCAAGAAAGCCTCAAAAACAGGAGGAAGTTAGGAAGAGGCTAGGGTTGCCTATTTCTAAGAGGTTGTAGTATCTTTCTGAAACTCTGTAATTTGCCTAGACTGCCACCCAAAATGCTTTATCATGTTTAATACTGTCTCTCCAAAAATAAGCTTCTTCCACAGGACAGTCAGGAGAAAAGGAGTCTTCATTTTCAGAAGGTATTTGGCCAGGAGAATGGATTTGAGAAGACTAGACCAGGGAATGATCAGAATCAGAAGCCTCCCCATCTTCAGAGGAATATGGATCCACAGCAACGTTTTGTGGGGTGAAGACAGGAAGCTGGAAAGAAAAAGATGGAGGCTTCAAGGCCAAAATTGTCTTCATAAAAGTCTATCCATTCCTTCTCCCTATAAAAAGGAGGGAGCGAAGTTGCATGTTTAGTTTCTTTGGGATGATGTCTGCCTGAACCAAGTGAACTAGTTCGGATCCCTAATGTACGTCAACAGGTTTACCTGGGATCTCTTCTCAAACCAGTACCTGGAAATGCCCTTTGGGCCCTCCGAAATGATAACTCATGGTTCCGCTTTTTCTGTGTATTCCTCAGCTGTAAGATCCTTGACGTCATACTGACCTGTGGCAGGGTCTTGGTAGAGGACATCTACGATGGAATCAGATGTACAGTGGGTTCTGAAACTTTAGTGGGCATGCTGGAATCAGAAAGAGCAAACTGTGTCTCCGGTCTAGGTCATTTAAGCTTTTTCTTAAGTGACACAGGTACATCAGCAGGACCTGTCATTTTGGAGTGGGCCAAACGATTTAGATGTCGGATCTCCAGAAAAGTAATGCATATATTTTATATATATATATATATATATATATATATATATATATATATATATATATAATGTGGATTCAGGACTTTCATCGCGAACGTGCTGCTTGTCCAGCGGGCTACTTCGTGGACTTGGAAGTGTACTGGATCTGACACATTTAAACAGGTAAACAGCAAATACTGGAAGTGTGATGGGAAAGAGAGAGACTGGAAGAAAATATTAAGGCAACAGAATGACAAGAATTCATCTACTGTGCAATTCACAGTTATTAAAGTTAATCACTGGCAATACTCCTCAGAATGGCTGCAAACCCAAAAGAGAACACAATTACAGATGCCTGCTGGAGATATGGACAAATAAAAGCCCATTACTTACAGAGAGTATGCAAATGCCCAGTGGTTGAACACATCTGGGTCAAGGTAACTGAATGTACCACTTGATCAAAGTGCCTCTATCAGAGAGGTCAAGTTTTAGAAATGAAACAACCAAAGACAACAATGTCTGTATGTATTAAATTATGGGTTAGATTAAATTATTACAGCCTTAGTTGCTGCAATAATTAAAAATTGGAAAAACCTCTCCAAGAACTGGAAAAGATTGGGCTTGATCGAAGGAAGGACACTGAGGAAACTCGGAGTTATAATATATAACATTAAGTATCCTCTTTTTTGTTTATTTTGTTCTTTATTTCTTTGTTATTCATAGCACTTTGTGTACTGTGTATTTTTCTAGCTAGTTTCACTGTGTGTGAGGTATTAACTGGAAATTGTCCACTTTTATTAAGCACCTGTTGGGTTGTTTGTTTCTAATAACTTGTTGCAGTTAAACTCTTTTTTTTCTACAGGCTCCTTTAGCTGTTTAAAACTTTCATTTAAAGGCTCACTGCTGCTTTTCAGCTGTGAGAAACATTTCTGCAGTTTGTTTCCCATCCTTCCTCCCTGTTGGTATAGTGTTTTTATAGTTGGTGGCTTTGCAGTTGCCCGCCCCTAGTCTAAATTTGATCTGGGACCCTCCTCCCAGTCTAGTGTCATTACCTCATTCTACCCAGTACAGGGAGAACATTTGAGAAGGCCAATCAGCTTAGCTTAGCGGCTGGTAACTTCAAATCAAAGGGGGGCTGCTGGAGACAGCTGAATGGGTGGGGTCAAGGGAAGGGGTGTGGCCAACTAGAAAGGGGAGGAGCTATGCCCAAAACCACAAAAATTAACTTTAATTAAATACACTGCCCTGGGTGGCAAACCATCATTATGAGAGTCCAATCAAGATAAAAATAAGTGTAGAGGAATAAAAATATTTCAATGCATTGGCTGCATGATAGCTTACTTAATATCTAGATGGAAACAAAAGGTTGTGAGGCATGAAAAAATAAATTACTTTTTAAATACATTACTGGAATGCCAGTCAAAGTACAAGAAAAAACAGAAGCACTCAACTCAAACCACTTCTCCTTGCACTGTAGTTCTAATTATAATTTATATTCAGCTTTATTAAAGTACCAAGTAACATACTGAAAGTAGAAATCTCTGTGATGCCCCCACTTGTAAAAATGTTTCTTAACCAAAAAAGACCTGCTGCCTGACAACTATCTACTTGTTTCATGGGAAAACATGCAAGTAAAAAATGAAAAGCAAACAAGAAACAAGCTCAAGATACATTGCTTAAAGGATTACTGTACCGGTTATGGACCACACATGATTGGCATTCTGTTTAGTTTATGGGTAAAGTCTGTAGAGATGACTGGAAGTCTCCAACAAGTGTATAAGAGCTTTTTAAAATAATGGAATCCTGTCCTTTAATACCCAAGGCTTATACATTATCTAGTCAAGTATTCTCTGCATGGCAACAGCAGAAAGGCTTTCAATGTTGGCAATTCTTTAACAGTATGCTTATTAAAGCTTACTTGCATCTTACGATCTCAGACAAGCTTACCTTATGGTCATTAAAGCATTGCTACTTAAACACAGAGCAACAGGCACTTTGAGTAATAAGCATAAATCAACAGTACAAAAATATGACAGAAACCAGACCTTTCCGCAAAATCAAGGACAGATGAAAAGCCACTGTAGTACTTGTGTCTACCTTGGATGGGGGGGACACACTGCACATTTACACTGCATAACTACTCCTTGCCTTGCTTGGACACATCCAGAGTCACTACATGGTGGAGTGGGGTGCAACAAGTATGTCACAATTTGAAATGTCTCTGGCTGACTGTGATGGCTCTGACACATTTGTCATACCTCTCAACCTCAGAGCAAGAAATCTGGACAAAGCCATACACAGAAGTGGGACAAATGCACAAAAATAAGGACAATTTTTAAATATTGCTCTAATAAACTTAGAAAGATAATAGAATAGGTCTTGCATTAGTATGACTTTTCTGAAGGGTATAAAATCTGAAACTGAAATGTCTGTCATTATTTTCTAACTTCAGTCTTTAGTGATTTGTCACTAATTTGCCAAAAAACACAATATTATGAAAAATGGACCAAATGTGATGCAAAAATATAAAATAGCCACACAATACAGCTGGTAACCTGTCAAAGAAGGGACACTTTAATATTAGTACTGCTAACTTGAGCAGCTGACAAAATAAAAGAATCTACATGCATTTCAAGTAATCTATAACT
The DNA here is from genome assembly GCF_019279795.1 of Protopterus annectens. Taxonomy (NCBI): domain Eukaryota; kingdom Metazoa; phylum Chordata; order Ceratodontiformes; family Protopteridae; genus Protopterus; species Protopterus annectens. Next base: position 15,173,378 of record NC_056735.1, read on the forward strand.
TTGATTATTACAGTTATTTCTTAATTGTAAACCCTCCATGTTTTCTTCCAAAATTGCTATTTTGCAGAGGGATTATTAGGGGGAAGAGCAACATTTTTTGCCAAAATCGGGGACAGTTGAGAGGTTGGCTATGCCTAATTCTATAAAGCAATTTATTTGCATGTACCTCTCAACCTGTTAATGCAGTAAATCTGAACAAGGCCAAATATATTGGGGGAACATATAAACAGTACTAAAAATTGCTCTTGTATAAATTGAGACAGTTGATAGAATAACAGTTCTTACTTTAGCATGCATTTTTCTGAAGGTTATGAAGTCTGAAACTCAGCGTATCATTATTTAGTGACTTAATTTCTAAATGATTTGCCAGAAAACTACAAATTTTATGAAGAACAAACCAAAAATAAGAAGCAAAAATCTATTCATTCTTTGAAAATCTGGACAGTTGGGAGGTAGAGTTCAGCTGGGCCTGTCTGAGTTTGCTGTCCTTCCCCCCTGACAATATCATGGTTGAATGGAGCCTCTGCAGCCATTCCAATGATCCATTACTTGGCTATTTCACTCCATTTACCATAAACACTAATGTGCATACTGCTTTACTTCTATGATGAGTTGGACTTCATTTGAAAGTTTTATTTTGTATTTTACAGCACAAACACTAAGTCATCTACTAAACAAAGCAATGCAGTCTCACAATGAAAACTTAACTCACATTCATTGAAACAGCATTGAAACCCACATTCAAAGAAAATACATTTTGCCAGTGGCAGATAAAGATTAATTGTGTGCTGTTTTCAAATCATAGGCCCCTTGCATATGAAACATACATGTGCTCTTTGATACACCTTCCTCACTGTACTAAATTATATTCCTTGTACAATATATTACAGTTAGAGGGTGTTTTAAATTTGTTTTGAACATTTTTCCAGTAAGCAATGAAACAAAATGCATGCACCCATAATGACAAAACTGCCCAGTTCAGAACATTTATCATAAAAGTCTACTCAGACTTCCACAGTCCACCATTATCAGTAAATATGCATAATTCTACAGTCCACCATTATCAGTAAATATGCACAATTCTACAGTCCACCATGATCAGTAAATATGCACAATTCTACAGTCCATTATCAGTAAATAAGCACAATTCTACAGTCCATTATCAGTAAATATGCACTATCTCTGAAGAAGTAAAAGTCATCTAAATAATTCCACATTAAAGAAATCTGTAACTAATGAAGAGGTTGCTGCTAGCAAACACCTTTATATTTCATGGTTTCATCGAAAAATAAAGTGTCTGTTGCCCCTCAGGAATAAATTGCCTATATTACATTAAAAAAAATGATAAAGCTAGTAATATTGCAAGAGGAAATGGATGGCAAACTGATAACGGACTCATAGTTAGTATCTTCACCAAGGAGAACATTCTCAGTACGGCAGCATCCACCCCTTGTGGGAGTAGAACCCACAGCCTTCTGCATCAAAGGCAAGTACACAACCTGTTGTGCTATTAACAAGGTAAACCAACTTCACTTAAGCAACACTAAACTTCTGTTCCCCTGCAGCTCTCAGCTTCTTGTAAAATCTACTCAATACTCAACTTTGCAGCACAAGAAAACTGGAAAAAGCCAAAATGTATCGGGGGGGGGGTCAAAAGCCCAAAACCAGGGACACAAACATTGCTTGTATAATCTTGGAAAGTTGCTAGAACCATACATTTTACTGCCAAGCTCCCTGTGCAAAACAGTCAGAGCAACATATCACTACGCCAAATCAGCTGCTTTGTAAAAGAGGAAGACTGAAACTTAAATGGCTATCATTTACTGAATTCAGTTCTCACCATAGCTGTCAACCTCTTAGTACAAAACACCTGGACAAACCCAGTAAGGAGGGAATACAGCCCTCAAACATTCAGTAAATTCAGTTCTTGCCATAGCTGTCAACCTTAGCACAAAAAACCTGGACGAAGCCAATAATGCGGGAATACAGTCCCAAAAATAGGGACAAATTTCAAATATTCATCTTATAAACTTAGAAAATTGCTAGAATAAAAGGTTGTGTTACGGGTGTGTTACTATGTATTTTCTGAAGAACATGAAGTCTGAAATTCAAATGCCTGTCAATTTTACTGCTGACAGAATGAAAACAATTTTCAGCAGAGACCCAGGGAGAAATACTGCAGACACGTCTTTGTAAAATAACAGGGCACCAGAGCAAATCCACACAAATACAGGGAGGAGATGCAGACTCCACACAGAAGGCACCCCAGCCAAGAATCAAACCAGAAAACCTATAGCTGTGAGACAACAATACTACCACTGCACCATCAAATATGCAAGGACTTAAACATTCAGAAACCTGAAGTCTGAAATTCAAATGCCTGTCAATTTTATTTAACTTTTAGTTATGTACTCACCATAACTTCAGATGTTTGGGATCCATCTCGCCTACATTCTGACTGATGGGTTCGGAGCCGATCCCTCGGCTCCGACTCGGCACGCTTATGCCAAAGAGCGAAGTCTCTTATTGGCTGAGCTTACTATATCCCAGGATGCACCACTACCAGTCCCCCAGATCTAGTTTGTCCGCATACATGCACACATGCACGCCCTGCTTATATAACATCGTCAGATGAAACAAGATAAACAGTAGAACTCAAAACCGTTCAATCTCTTCTGATCTCCAAGGCAGGGGGAAGGAGGGTGGGTATTAGGAATGTAGGCGAGATGGATCCCAAACATCTGAAGTTATGGTGAGTACATAACTAAAAGATGTTATGTGATCCTATCTCGCCTACATTCTGACTGATGGGACAGCGTCCCTAGCACCTGAATCCTGGGTGGCTCACTGGAAAACACTCCTGAGTACCGTGGAACCAAATGATGCTCGTCCTTTAGATGCCACATCCAATTTGTAGTGGGAAATGAAAGTGTGCGGATTGGACCAAGTAGCCGCAGCACAAATCTCTGATATAGCGAGCTTGGAATGAAAGGCTATAGAAGTAGCCATAGCTCTGGTAGAATGAGCTTTGATAAATGTTGTAAGTTGCTTATTCGAAGAAGAATAAGCCTGAGTTATGCAATCTCTGATCCATTTGGAGATAGTAGCTTTTGTGATGGTTTGACCCAATTTATTATCTGAGAAGGACACAAACAACTGGTCTGACTTACGAAGTTGCTGAGTCCTGTCCAAATAGAAGCGTAACTGCCTGTGAACATCCAATTTATGGAGAGTGTATTCTGCTTCATTGGAGAATTTTGGGAAGAAAACTGGTAGCTCTAGAGATTGTTGGAGACAGAAACTAGAACAGACCTTTGGGACAAAGGATGGATTAGGCCTAAGTGATACTCTATCCTTGTGGAAAATCAAATACGGTGGTTTAATAGACAGGGCTTGAAGCTCTGAAACTCTTCTTGCAGAAGTAATTGCAACTAAGAAGGCAGTTTTCCAAGACAGATATTTTAACTCACATGTAGCAGCCGGTTCGAAGGGGAAGATGTTAATGCGAAGCACCAAATCAAGATCCCACGGAGGCAGGATGAAAAACTGGGGTCTTAACAGACCCGCACCTTTAATGAAAGTTTTGCATAGTCTGCTGCTCATCAATGGAGGATCCATGGATTCGTGGAATTTAGAGATAGCCGCTAGTTGGACTTTAATAGTAGAGACAGAAGATCCTTGATTAAACAGGGATGTTAAGAATTTCAAAACCTCTGGGATAGGAGCAGTGATAGGGTCTAAGCCCTTGAGTTGAGCCCAGATAGCAAACCTCTTCCACTTACTGATGTACAATTTGTTAGTGGTGGGTTTGTGGGCCGAAGATAAAATGTGAACAACTTCCGGGTCTTGTGTGTGACTTCTGACTAAAGTCGGAAGTGGAGGAGCCAAGCTGTCAACTTCAAAGATCGAAGGGACTGATGCTGATGTCCCGACTGATGAATTAGCAGGTCCAGAATTAGGTCTAAAGTCCACGGATCGTCCACCGCATGCTTCTTCAGGTAAGGAAACCATACCTGACGAGGCCAATATGGGGCAATCAGTATCATTGCGCATCCCAATTGAGAAGCTTTTTGAATGACTTTGGAGAGAAGTGGAATCGGAGGAAAGGCATAAAGTAGCCCTGTTGGCCAAGGTTGCGCTAGAGCATCCATAGCTGGTACTCCCTGATGTGGGATCAAGGAGAAGAACCTTTGGCACTTGGTGTTTAGTGGAGTTGCAAATAGGTCGCAGCACGGCGTCCCCCATCTCCTGAAATCCTGAGCTGCTACTGTTTGGTTTAGAGACCACTCGTGAGGAGAGAGAATTGTCCTGCTCAATTTGTCTGCCAATATATTTGATTTTCCCGAATGTGGGTCGCTACCAAGAAGCGGTTGGTAGCTACAGCCCATTCCCACACTCTCATGGCCTCTCTGCAAAGGGGGTAAGATCTGGTCCCTCCTTGTTTGTTCAGATACCAGACCACCGACATGTTGTCTGTGTGGATGGCGATGATGCCCTGAGGAAGAAACTTGTGTAAGGCCTGTAGGGATAGAAGTACGGCCCTCATCTCCAACACATTGATGTGGAGAAGAGCTTCTGGAAGCCAGGAGCCCTGAACTAGCCTGCCCAGACAATGCCCCCCCCACCCTATCTGGGAGGCATCTGTCGTCAGGGTAACCACTGGAGAGGGAATAACAAAGGGCTTCCTTGATTCAGATTGGATGTCTGAAGCCACCAGCGAAGGTCCCGTTTGCATGTTTCCGTAATCATGATGTGATGATTGAGGGAAGATCCTGAAAGGACCATTGAGTTGACAATAGCCACTGAAGAATCCTCATGTGCAATCTTGCCAGAGGAACTAAAAGAACCGTGGCAGACATTGAGCCTAAAACTTGTAGAACCATCCTGGCTGGGGCTTTGGATCTCGAGATCAGAGCTTGAACTTGGCCCTGTAAAGTTTGGATCCTTTCGGCAGGAAGAAAGACGCGCATCAATCTTGAGTCTATCTCTGCTCCTATGAACCTTATGCGTTGAGAGGGCAGCAAGACAGACTTTGACCAATTGAATGTAATCCCCAGGGTAGCATCCAGGGAGATAGTGGCTTTGAGGTTGTCCATTAGTAGATGCCTGGTGGTGGCAGTCAGGAGCCAGTCGTCCAGATAGGGAAACACTTGGAATCCAAGACTTCTCAGGTGAGCCGTCACTACTGCCAAACACTTGGTGAACACCCTGGGGGCTGTGGTGAGACCAAAGGGCAGAGCACAAAATTGGTAATGACTGACTCCCAGGCTGAAGCGCAGATACCTCCTGGACGCCTGATGTACCGGTATGTGATAATAGGCGTCCTTGAGGTCTATGGAGCACATCCAAACATCCTTCTCCAACAATGGGAGAATGGATTGTAACGTGACCATTCGGAATTTGGATTTCGTGACGGATTGGTTCAGTCTGCTGAGATCCAGTATTGGTCTCAGGTCCCCTGTCTTTTTTGGCACTAAAAAGAACCTGGAGTAATTTCCTGATCCGATCTGGTCTGTGGGGACCGGTTGAATGACTCCTTTTTCTAGCAGCTTTAAAGCTTCTGCGGCTGCCATTTCCCTTTGACTGGGTGGTGGGTCCGGGATTCTTTTGGACGGTGGGGTGAGTATGTGAATGGGATGGTGTAACCCCCGGCAATGATCCGAAGCACCCATCTGTCCTGAATGATTGACTCCCAGGCTTTTAGGTGCTTGGCAACGACACCCGACTGGCTCGGGCAGCACAGCCGGGCAATCCCTCATGATGTGTGGGAGGCTGAAGAGCCACGAAAGGACTCGCGGTCTCCAGAATTGCGGGCCCTCTGCCGCCTCTGGGACGGCGTCTCCCTGAAAAATTTCCCGTCCTCTGCCTCTGGAAGGGGAATCTTCCTGCTGTTGGGGAAAAACTTACGAGATTTGGAACCACATTTCCCCCTTTAGCCTTGGGGTAAGGCCGAAAGGGAGTGGAATAACGGGCACCTACGGCAGATAAAGTTTTTCCTCTTACTCACAGCGGTAAGGGTGTCTTTAACCTTGGGTCCAAACAAGGAGGACCCATCAAAGGGAGCGTCGGCGAAGGAAGACTTGAAGGCCTCCGAAAATGACACAAGCGGAGCCAGGCTTGTCTCCGTAGAGCCACGCCTGTGCCTGCCGCTCTACCGCCTTCGGCCGCATAGGAAATGAGCCTCATGGACGAAGTTAGAAATTGACGTAAGGATAGCCAACTGAGAGCTAACCGACTGGGCTAGCTGCTCAGGTAGGTTACCCGAGAGGAATCTGACAACTCCTTGACCAGATCCCTCTGAAGCCTGGTAAAATGTGCCAAATAATTCAGAGACCTTAAAGTAAAGGCCGCTGAAGTCAGGGTGCGCTTCCGTACCTGTCCATACTCCTAGACTCCTTATTAGGAGGATGGACGGACGTTGAAGCCTCTGCCACGCCCTGTTGTGTAGCAGATGCCACCACCATGGCATCTACAGCCACGCCTTTAGTGAGGAACTCCTTCTCGGGGAGCAGACAAAAATTTATTTGGACGAGAAGGGACTGGTTCCACGGTATCTGGATGTTCCACGCCTTCGACAAACTAAATCCAGAAGCTCGTCGAAGGGCGGAGACACCCAGGAGGCGGAGGGCTGAGCCCCAAAGGCCTTGAGGAGCACTGACTCATCAGCAGAGGGGGGTTTGGATATCCAGCCGCCTCGTTGTTTGAGGATCTCTAAGATGTCTGCAAATGAGACATCATCCGAGGACGACTTCGGGGACCCCTCTGCATCATCCAGATCAGTGTCCGATGTAATAGACTCGGGGGAGTCCACGTGCTTCCTCTTGCACGATCTCTTCCTTGGGGGTTCCTCCGAAGACAACTCTGAAGAACCCTCAGGAGGAGGGTAACCTCAGGCCCAGGGGCTCCGCTGACTACGGACAGGGGAACTGCCAAAGACCCAGTCTCCACGCCCAGGGAAGGTGCCGGTAAAGCCGGAGAGATGGCCGAAGAGGACTTGGCCAAAGCACTCCTCATGGCTCTGAAAGCCGGACCCCCAGAATCCTGGGAGTGTCCGGTCCCCAGAGCCATGATAGCCGACGGAAGTCCCGCAGCCGAAGCACCGAGGGGGAGGCTCGGAACCGAAAGCATAGGTCCCGAAACATCACCCCCGGGTCCAGCCGAAGAAGTCCGTGTACCAAACTCGGACCCGAAGGCCCGGGTTGGAGTAAGGGTCGGCGCCGACCCTAAGATCTCCACCGGCTCCAACAGCACCTGCTCCGACGGAGCCGAAGCAGTCGGAGGAGGAATGGCAATGGGGTGGGCCAGGGTCATCGGCTCCGAAGCCAACTGGGTCGGAACCGAAACAAATTTTTGGAAGACTGGGGACTGGAACAGCCTTTGGAGCACCCTGTCTATATGGGTTCGAGACGGCCTCTCCAACGGTCCCAAAGGACTAGGGGACCGGCTCCGAGGTGACTCGATGACTATCGGCGCCGATGGAATACACACACCAGATTCCATCGGTGCCGAGGTGGACTTCGGCGCCGAGGAGGAAGTGTCTGAGCGGGCGACGAAGGTGACCCGCCTCTCGATGCCCCAGCCATCGGCTCCGAAGCCAGAGGAGTCGAGACTGGTGGCATCGAGGCAGACCGTTCCGACCTCGGCCCAAGTCCTTGGAGCCGGAGAGGCCTGCCTATGTCTTTTGGCGGTCGGATCCGACGGACTGGTCGGAACCGGCGCCTTTCTTTGCCGGAGAAGGAGAGGATGCCAAGGCTTCTTCAAAAGAAGGTTTAATTAACCCCTTAAGAATCAATTTATTTTTCCTCTCCTGGAGGACCCTTGAGGAAAAAGCGTGACACACGCTGCATGACTCCTGTAAGTGTTTTGCACCCAAACAATACACACAGAGCGAGTGATCGTCTGTGATGGACATTTTGAAACTACATTTTGTGCATTTTTTAAAGCCCGAAGGCCTAGGATTCTGAGACATTATGGTACAACAATTTCAGTAATCTTTTGACAGGAAAAAAATACAATTACTGCCTTTCTGATTGACACCACCTAAATATAGGCTTACAGTTATCGCTTAAAAGCGCAAATGACAAGGAACTTTGAAACCTTGAAAGGTTTTAGGAGGGTTGACTGACCGGGAAGGCCCTAGATGAAAGGGGGGCCCAAACCAAACTCAACCCAATCACAAAACAAGTCTTTAACAAACCCAAACACACACAAAGAGAAGAATAGCCGTTAAAACAGCTTTTTAAGTCAAAAACAGCAAAAAACTGACAGAAAAAGTTAGTAAATTACTACTCAGCTCAGCCAGCTCGAGACCACGTCTTCGCAGGTTAGCGGCAAACGAGATCTGGGGGACTGGTAGTGGTGCATCCTGGGATATAGTAAGCTCAGCCAATAAGAGACTTCGCTCTTTGGCATAAGCGTGCCGAGTCGGAGCCGAGGGATCGGCTCCGAACCCATCAGTCAGAATGTAGGCGAGATAGGATCACATAACATCATTTGTTAATCAGGACAGTCTGACTTGGAACAAAAAAAAATTTCAGCAGAGGCCCAGGAAGAAATAATGCAGACATGTCTTTGTAACATGGGAGGACACAAAAGCAAACCCACACAAACACAGGGAGAAGATAAAGACCCCACAAAGAAGACACCCCAGCCAAGAAGCAAACCTGAGAACCTGCAGCTGTGAGGCAACAATGCTACCACTGCACCATCAAATATCAAGCATTGCAACATTTACAAACCACAGATATTATGAGGAACAGATCAGATCAAATATGAGGGAAAAATCTGCAGTTTTTTATTTTACAAATGGTGGTGGGTAGGGAATTCAGGTCTTTAACACCTGCATACAAGGTACAGGGTTCAAGCCTGAGGTATTCCATACCACACACACACACACACACACACACACACACACACACACACACACACACACACACACACACCTGTAGTAGCAAACCACAAAAACTAAATATACTGCACTGGGTGCCAAGCAGTCATTATGAGAGTCCAATCAAGACAAAATGACGTGTAGAAGAATAAAAATATTTCAGTGCATTGGCTGCATGACAGCTTAATATCTAGATGGAAACAAAAAAGTTGTGAGGCATGAAAAAATAAATTACTTTTTTTTAAATACATTAATGGAATGCCAGTCAAAATCAAGTATAAGAAAAACAAGCAGCACTCAACTCAAACCACTTCTTGCACTGCAGTTCTAATTATAATTTATATTCAGCTTTATTAAAGGAACATGCTGAAAGTAGAAATCTCTGATGCCCCTACTTGTAAAAATGTTCCTTATCCAAAAAAAGACCTGCTGCCTGACATCTACTTGTTTCATGGGGAAAACATGATCAAAATAAAAAATGAAAAGCAAAAAAGAAATAAGCTCAAGATACATTGCTTAAAAGGATTACTGTACAGATTATGGACTACGCGATTGGCATTCGGTTTACGGGTAAAGCCTGCAGAGATGACTGGAAGTCTCCAAGTGTAATGAGACTCTTAAAATAATGTAATTCTGTCCTTTATTACAAATACTGGCATATGCATTTCTATACCCAAGGCTTATACATTATCTAGTTAAGTATTCTCTACATGGCAACAGAAAGGCTTTCAATGTTGGCAATTCTTTAACAGTATGCTTATTGAAGCTTACTTGCATCTTGCAATCTCAGCCAAGCTTACCTGATGGTCATTAAAGTATTGCTACTTAAACACAGAGCAACAGGCACTTTGAGTAATAAGCATAAATCAACAGTACAAAAAACATGACAGAAACCAGACCATTCTGTAAAAATCAAGGACAGATGAAAAGCCACTCTAGTACTTGTATCTACCTTGGATGGGTGGGGATACTCTGCACATTTACACTGCATAACTACTCCTTGCCTTGCTTCGACACATCCAGAGTCACTACATGGGGAAGTGGGGTGTAACAAGTGTCACAGTTTGAAATGTGTCTGGCTGGCTTGTGATGGCCCTGACACATTTGTCATACCTCTCAACCTCAGAGCAAGAAATCTGGACAAAGCCATACAAAGAAATGGGACAAAGGCACAAAAATAAGGACAATTTTTAAAATATTGCTCTTATAAACTTAGAAAGCTAATAGAGGTCTTGCATTAGTATGAATTTTCTGAATGGTATGAAATCTGAAACTCAAATGTCTGTCATTATTTTCTAACTTCAGTCTTTATTTGTCACTAATTTGCCAAAAAACACAATTTTATGAAAAATGGACCAAAACTGTGATGTAAAAATATAAAAGACATGCATCTGGAGCATTTCTCCCCGGGCCTCCGCTGAAAACAGGCTCTGTGGAACCTAGTCGGACTTTCCCGGTCAACAAATGATAAATAAATAAATAAATAAATAAATAAAATAGCAACACAATACAGCTGGGAACCTGTCAGAGAAGGGACACTTTAATATTAGTACTGCTAACTTGAGCAGCTGACAAAATAAAATATCTACATGCATTTCTGAAATAAAAGTAATCTGATTATTACAGTTATTTCTTAATTATAAACCCTCCATGTTTTCTTCCAAAATTGCTATTTTGCGGAGGGATCATTAGGGGAAGAGCAACATTTTGAGTCAAACTCAGGGACAGTTCAGAGGTTTGGCTATGCCTAATTCTATAAAGCAATTTATTTGCATGTACCTCTCAACCTGTTAATGCAATAAATCTGGAGCCAAATATATTGGGGGAACATATAAACAGTACTAAAAATTGCTCTTCTATAAACTGGGACATCAATCTGGACAAGGCCAAATATATTGGGGGAACATATAAACAGTACTAAAAATTGCTCTTCTATAAACTGGGACAGTTGATAGAACAGGTCTTACTTTAGCATGCATTTTTCTGAAGGTTATGAAGTCTGAAACTAGTGTGTCATTATTTAGTGACTTAATTCCTAAACGATTTGCCAGAAAACCACAAATTTTATGAGGAACAAACCAAAAATAAGAAGCAAAAAATCTATTAATTCTTTGAAAATCTGGACAGTTGGGAGGTATAGTTCAGCTGGGGCTGTCTAAGTTTGCCGCCCTTCCCCCTCACAAAACCATGGTCGAATGGAGCCTCCCTGCAGCCATTCCAATGATCCATTACTTTGTTATTTTATTTCACTCCATTTACCATAAACACTAATGTGCATACTGATTTACTTCTATGATGATTTGAACTTCATTTGAAAGTTTTATTTTGCATTTTACAGCACAAACACTAAGACATCTGCTAAACAAACTTGGCATTAAAACTTCTCTGCCCTTGAAACTCACATTCATTGAAACAACATTAAAACCAACATTCAAAGAAAATACATTTTACCCGTGGCAGATAAAAATTAATTCTGGGCTGTTTTCAAATCATAGGGCCCTTGCATATGAAACATACATGTGCTCTTTGATACACCTTCCTATTGCTTTGAACATTTTTCCAGTAAACAATGAAACAAAACTGTCCAATTCAGAACATTTCCATCATAAAAGTCTACTCAAACTTCTACAGTCCACTATTATCAGTAAATATGCACAATTCTACAGTCCACCAGTATCAGTAAATATGCACAATCTCTGAAGTAGTAAAAAAGTCATCTAAATAATTCCACGTTAAATACATATGTAATGAAGAGGTTGGTGCTAGCAATCACCTTTATATTTCATGGTTTCATCGAAAAATAAAGTGCCTGATGCCCCTGAGGAATAAATTGCCTAAATTACATTAAAAATAAGCTAGTAATATTGCAATAGGAAATGGATGTCAAACTGATAACAGGCTCATAGTTAGTACCTTAATTTTCAGTACGGCAGCATTCACCCCTTATGGGAGTAGAACCAACAACCTTCTGCATCAAAAGCAAGTACACAACCTTTTGTGCTATTAGCAATGTGAGCTGACTTAGCATAATCAGTACTAAACTTCTCTTCCCCTGCAGCTCTCAGCTCCTTGTAAAATCTACTCAATACTCAACTGCATCTCAACTTCGCAGCACAAGAAGTCTGGAAAAAGCCAAATTTATTGGGGTGGGTCAAAAGGGCAAAAAACAGGGACACATTAAACACTGCTTGTATAATCTTGGAAAGCTGCTAGAATAAAATGCTGTGTTACCACCATACATTTTACTGCCAAGGTCCCTGTGCAAGAGTCAGAATAACATACCACTATGCCAAATCACCTGCTTTGTGAAAGAAAAATGCTGCGTTACCACCGTACATTTTACTGCCAAGGTCCCTGTGCAAAACAGTCAAGAGCAACATACCACTACACCAAATCAGCTGCTTTGTGAAAGAGAGGAAGACTGAAACTTAAATGGCTATCATTTAATGAATTCAGTTCTCACCATAGCTGTCAACCTCTTAGCACAAAACACCTGGACAAACCCAGTAATGAGGGAATACAGCCCTCAAACATATTCAGTGAATTCAGTTCTTGCCATAGCTGTCAACCTTAGCACAAAAAACCTGGACAAAGCCACTAACAGGGTATTATAGTCCCAAAAATAAGGACAAATTTCAAATAGCCATCTTATAAACTTAAAAAAGTGCTATAATAAAAGGTTGCGTTACTATATATTTATTGCTAAAATAAAACGCTGTTTTACTATGTATTTTCTGAAGAATATGAAGTCTGAAATTCAAATGCCTGTCAATTTTACTTCTGATGGAACAAAAACAATTTTCAGCAGAGGCCCAGGGAGAAATACTGTAGACACATGTCTTTGTAAAATGGCAGGACACCAGAGCAAATCCACACAAACACAGGGATAAGATGCAGACTCCACACAGAAGGCACCCCAGCCAAGAATCAAACCAGAAAACCTATAGCTGTGAGGCAACAATACTGCCACTGCACCATCAAATATGTCAGGAACTAAACATTCAGAAACCTGAAGTCTGAAATTCAAATGCCTGTCAATTTTATTTAACATTTGTTAATCAGGACAGTCTGACTTGGAACAAAAAAAATTTCAGCAGAGGCCCAGGAAGAAATAATGCAGACATGTCTTTGTAACATGGGAGGACACAAAAGCAAACCCACACAAACACAGGGAGAAGATACAGACCCCCCCCCCACAAAGAAGGCACCCCAGCCAAGAAGCAAACCTGAGAACCTGCAGCTGAGAGGCAACAATGCTACCACTGCACCATCAAATATTAAGCATTGCAACATTTGTAAACCACAGATATTATGAGGAACAGATCAGATCAAATATGAGGCAAAAATCTGCAATTTTTTTACAAATGGTGGTGGGTAGGGAATTCAGGTCTTTAACACCTGCATACAAGGTACAGGGTTCAAGCCTGAGGTATTCCCTACCACACCACCATGAGCCTAATCACCAGTATATTGCACCAGGGGCATTTTCACACACACACACACACACACACACCTACCTGGTCCTGTAGTACATCCCTGTCCGCAAAACCAGTCCCTGTACACTTACCTGGTCCTGTCCGCAAAACCACCATTAAATCCACAAAACCCCTGACGAGTGCAGCTGAAAAACCCACGTGAATCCAACCTTGCTCGTTGCGAGATCTTCCCCTGCAGCAAGCCAATCCAGACCCTAGATCCTTCTCCTGACTGCCGACCTTGCAGTCCGACCCCGACGCTTTTCCCCAACGAGTTCCCAGGCAGTCTAAAACTGCATAGACTTGTGGGAGCACTCCTGTTCACGTGTCTCAATCAGGACTGCTGCTGAGACAATCTGCGCATGCTCCATGCTCCAGACTGTCTCAGCAGCAGTCTGGACTAGTGCGCATGTGCGAAGTCCGTGAAATTTTAAAATATTTTTTTTCTTATTCTTTTTTTTCTTTTGTTAGTTTGAAGTTGAGGGGGCTGCAGTCTGGCAGTCCAATAGCACGGGCCGCCCCTGCTTCTTTCTCTCTTTCCACTTAAAAAAAAAAAAATGTTAACTGCTTTTACTGTATTTGTGTTTTTTCCTACTTTATTTTGCTTTTGCGTCTTCTTAAAAGTACTCAATTGTATTTATTACTGCTTGGTGTAACTCATTCTAAGCCTTTTAGTTTAAGCACTTGGGCTTCAGACCAGTTGTTTTACATTAAGAAGGTTTGTGGTCTGCACTGTAGTGGCAGAACAGGTAGCTTACATCCTTCTAAGTTGGGAACTGCTGATTGAGGGCTCAGTGTCTGTTATTCTAAAAGTGTATTAATTCAGGTTTAAGCACTTGGGCTTCAAGCCAGTTATTTTACATTAAGAGGGTTCATGGTCTGCACTCTTGTGGGAGGAGAGGCTGGACTCTGCCCTTCTGAGCTGGGAATTTCTGGTTAAAGGCTTATAGTGCCTGCATATTTGAACTGCTTCTTACTGAAATTGGTACACCTTGTTTGCTGTAGCATAGACTAGATCCAGGCCTGCTGAATCTAGCTTTGTTTGTATGCTTGTCGTTTGTTTGCTTGTTATTTCCCTGAAACGCTAATTTCACCTAAAACGCAGCTTTTCAGTGCTTCTGTGGATCCCTAGTGATATCTGCATTGCTTACTGTACTTATTTCCTTGTTTCACTTGAAAGAAAGTTACTGTTTGTCGTTTTTGCATTTAAGTTACCTGTAACACATTGCATTTAAGTTACCTGGCACTTGCTCACCAAGTCAGCACTAAAAAATTAAAAGCACTACACCCTCACAAACTCCCCTTGAGTACTTTGTTCCCCATTGGCCCTTTTTTACAATTATAAAGGAATTCCCAATACTATTCTAGCATGTCCAAAGATCAGTTGTCAATTTCCTCTCCGGTCCAGCTGGTGAATCTGGGAATCTTGAGGCAATGTTACAACTGCCTCATGTACACAGACAACCCTCTCCTCCTCCCAACAAATTCCAACACATGTGAGAGATATAACCATATAGCCAAACTGGAGGCTAAACTCTCTCAACTCAGTACTGGCGTAACCAGTCAGGAGAAGAAGGAAACCACACTCACTACAATTCCAGTCTCACATAGACCTACCACGACAGCAAACCAAACACAAACACACAAAAACATACTCGGAGGCTCTAAATAAAAATCTGCCTAAGCAGCAGAGACCTCCAAAGCAGACACCCAAGCAACTGCTACCCTAAAACAAAACACGTGCAACACATAGCTCACAAAGCCAGTGTGCTGAACAGTCACAGCCCTTAAGGCTAAACAACACACCTGATGCACTTGTAATAGGTGACTCTATCGTCAGGCACACTGACGTCCCGCTCACCAGGCTGAACAAGGAGAAGGTCACGGTGAGCTGCCTGTCGGGCACTAGGATCCGCCACATAACACAAGCACTCCGGTCACTCCAAGGCAAGTACAAATATGACTCCGTCATTGTCCATGCTGGTGTGAATGATCTGAGACGTACCTCCTTGGACTACATGAAAAGAGACATAGAGGAGCTCTCTGAGCATGTAGCCCAGGCCAGTATGACCCTGACCTTGAGTAGCATCTTACCCTCACCAAGAATGATGCCACAATATGAAGACAAGATGATCAATTTCAACAACTGGCTTAAGTATCGGTGTCATTCAAAGGGGATCCAATGCCTGTCAGCCTGGGATGACATGCTCAACAAGCCACGATGCTTCGCTAGGGATGGCTTGCACCCATCACCCCTGGGCTTTCGGATATTAGCAAAGGCTCTTGCTACCCCCATAGTGCCTTTTTTAGGCAAGGCTCAAAAGACAAACCCACCTCCATAGGTATCACAAGGGATAAGAAACTAAGAGTAATGCTACTCAATGCCAGAAGTCTAAACCTCAAGATACACGCACTCAAAACTCTCCTTAGCATGGAGAACATCAATATCTGTGCAGTAACAGAAACCTGGTTCAAGGCTACCGAGAGCACCCCAGCACTACCAGGTTATACCTCATACCATGCTTTTCGGCCCCAAAACTTGGACTGAACCACAAAAGGAGGGGGAGTATCAATATTCGTCAAAGATACCCACACTTCCAGGTTGGTGGCACAGCACGAAGCATCAGAGACTATCCATGTGCAACTAACAGTGGGTAAAACTGCCTTCCAGTTTATAGCCTGCTACAGACCACCCTCCCAAACCCAGGAACCCCACTCGGCCTTCATGAGAACACTGGAAAATATGAAGGTCTCTCCAAACACCATTATATTGGGCGACTTCAACTACCCAAACATAGACTGGGAGCATTACTCTAGCTCCAACACCCTAGCCCAAAGGTTCCTAGAATTTATAAACTCAAATGCTATGGAACAACTTGTTATCTTATTATCACTCCCACAAGAGGGGAAAATATACTGGACCTGGTCATCACCAACATGAGGACTCTATGCTCCAGACCAGAAGTGCATCCCTCACTGGTAAGGTCAGACCATAAACTAATCTCACTGGATATTCACATCCCGACCCCACCCCCTGCCCAGAAAACCACAGTGAAAAACTTTTCTAAAGCAAATTTCACACATCTCAAAACTGAGGTGGAATCCTTCAAAGCCCCCGGGCCTGTGGAAAATACGGCCCAGACAGCAGAATCCTTTATAAATGCATTCTATGAACACCTTCAGGAATGCATGGATCATGCAATCCCAAATAAAACCAAGACCCAATCCTCCAAAGGCAGACATCCTGTCTGGTGGACCCCAGCCATAAACAAACTATACAACAGAAGGAGGAAGCTACTACATGATAGAGCAAAATCCCAAAAAGGGAAGGCATCCCTGATCAGTATTAGCAAAAAACTACGGGCACTCATAAAATCGTCTAAGGCCAGCTTTGAGAGAAAATTTGCACAGGACAAGAAGGATAATCACAAGGCTTTCTTTAGTTATGTTAGGAACCTGGGTGGGAATTCCCAGATATGCTCAGAATTAGTCCAAAATGACAAAAAATACACCGAACCCACAGATATTGCCAACATCCTAGCT
This sequence comes from Protopterus annectens, assembly GCF_019279795.1. Lineage (NCBI taxonomy): Eukaryota > Metazoa > Chordata > Ceratodontiformes > Protopteridae > Protopterus > Protopterus annectens. Next base: position 15,190,283 of record NC_056735.1, read on the forward strand.
GACAGGTTCAGCACAAACCCCCCCACCAAAAGGGCAAATATCTATCCCAGCAGAGTGCTGCCCTCCTGACATTTCAGATGCTCAGGTAAGAGCCGCCCTCTCCAAAGCAAAAAACACAGCATCAATGGGACCAGACGGTGTCCAGGGCTGCGTCCTACATGAACTCCAAGAAGAGTTAAACCCAAACATAAAACTACTGCTCAATCTCAGCCTTACTACAGGATATGTACCCAAAGAGTGGCGTACAGCAACAGTGGTCCCTCTCCACAAAGGTGGTGCCTCAACGGATCCTGGAAACTATCGCCCCATAAGCCTGACTAGCTTGGTCTGCAAAGCTATGGAAAGGATCATCATGGACCTCATAAATAAAGATATTGGGGACCTACAGACACTGGATCCTACCCAGTTTGGCTTTGTTAAGGGCAGATCCTGCCTCTTAAACCTGGTTGATTTCTTTGAAACAGTCACCAAGGCCATTGACGAGGGGAAGGTGGTCCACACAGCCTACCTGGACCTCGCAAAAGCCTTCGATACAATACCCCACTCGAGCATTATAGATAAGCTCACCAGCTTAAATATAAACCCCTATGTCACTAGATGGATTGCAAACTGGCTCAAGTACAGAACCCACATGGTTAGAATTGCTGGAGCCATGTCAGACTCCAAACCAGTTACAAGTGGCGTCCCACAAGGCTCAGTCCTGGGACCTCTCTTGTTCGGTATATATTTCTCGGAGGTACAGGCCAACACGGAAGGACTGTGGCTGACCAAGTTCGCAGATGACTGCAAACTGGGCGCCATAATCGACTCTCCAGCCGACACAAGCATCCTCCAAAAGGGCCTCATAGAAACAGACAACTGGTGCCAGAGCCATGGCCTCAAGCTAAATGCCAAAAAGTGTATAGTCATCCCCTTTGGCAAAAACAAAGTGCCCACAAATTACCACATAGGTGGTAATCCATTAAGTACAGAAGAAGTAATTAGGGACCTGGGGACCCAAGTTTATAGCAATCTCTCATTTGACAACCATATGGCCAAAGTGGTTAGAAGAACATTTTATATAGCCCACCTAATCATGAAGGGATTCACATCTAGATCAGGGAAGGTCATCGTGCCTCTTTACTCATCCCTCATCAGGCCCATAATTGAGTACAATGCCCCTTTTGGGATGTACCTTATCAGACACCTGCAGCAACTGGAAAGACCCCAAAAGTACCTCACCAAGTGGATCAAAGGGCTCAAACAGATGCCATATGCTGCCCGGTTAAAGAAACTCCAGCTCTACTCAGTGGCATACCGCCTGCTCAGAGGCGATCTGTGCCTAACGTATAAAGCCATGTCCAATCCGGAATTAATGGAGATGCTGCACCTCAGAAAATCCAAATCCCATTGAGCTACGTGTTCGAGAGACTTGAACCTCAGCAGTGAAATAAATAGGACATGCTGGAGGGACAGATTCATAACCCAGAGGCTCCCTTCACTCTGGAATAAAATCCCAGTCCAGGTTAGGCAGAGTCCTTCATTGACTCTCTTCAAGAGGAATCTTGATGAGTGGATGGGAGATCGTAGGTTTACCCCGGGTATCACTTCTGTGTCACTGTTAGACAGAGGCACAGTATACTAACCTCAAGAAAGGGCATAGCAAAATTAATTTAAAATGGGTGGCGAAAGCCAAACACACTCTGTCTAGGCTTATAAATGCCCTAGGGCAGATAGCCTAGTATGAACCTATGAACCTATAAGGGCAAATGTTATTGCAATGTCTAGGGTACAAATGAATGGTAAATGGAACAGGTCTTGTAGTCGTCTTCCACTCTTGAACAGGAAAGACACTGGGCATGCAAGTCTTTGCATGGGATTTGACTACTGCACTCACACTTCCCCTCCCAGCTGACATCTAATACCAGTAAGCAAAACACTTTAGAAAGGTAAAGGAAGGTTCCCCAAGGGGACACTGACCTGTTTTTACTCAAAGCAATTGTACCAATGACCAAATGATAATCGGTCTGACAGATATGAGACCTGCATTCGGGCTGGCAGCGAGATAAACTAAGGAATTACACTTGTACATATGCCTATATATTCTTATGCTTGTCAGATGTGGTCACATGTTGTAAATAATATCCTGGGAATGTAAAGATTTGGTACACTGGATAAACATCAGCAGTGATAACCCAGTGATTAGGAATACTGCAACAGTGATTTCAGTCAGAACACCTGCATCAAAAGACTGTTGCTGTATTAAAGAAAGTAAACATGCAACATTATCATGAATTTTGTCACCATATCATGAAGATTACTACCCTCACTAGTTCACAAAAAGGTAATCTGTATTTTTTATGGAAAGATCAGCAAGGTACATTTCCATTCTCAGCCGAAGACAAGCACTGCTGTTGCACTGTCCTTCAGACTGGCTTAGCCTACAAGGAAAATCTAAAAAAAATGTTACTGAACTGTGAATTCATAGCACACAGTTTCTTCAACTGCTGTTGATCACTGCTGATTTGAATAACAAAGCACACACAAAAAAATATATAAAAACTGTGTGTGTTATATTAAACAGCTCAAATCAAACTGAAAGCATTTTAACTGATATATTTTGTAAACTGATAAAAATGTGAAAAATACCAGCTATTTTTGCATGGCAGTGGCTATCTCAGGTTAAATCAATGTCATGAATGACTGACAGAGAATTAAGGAGGGATGGGCATACTCATCTGGGTGGGGTGGATGGCTGCATGGACATTCCCGTCAATGATCTCTGGTGGGAGCTAGAGATGTTGACGTTTCGTGGCATAGTCCAAATAAGAGAAAAGGGGTGGGGACTTGTCTGAGCTATTGTTGAGGTGGGGTGAAATGTCGCACGTCCCCACTGCATGCCTGTCCCTTGGGACAGTCTACACAACCATTAGAGGATGAAGGAGAAACGGGTTATAATAAATAAGTAACTCTTACGTTCTGTGACTGGTCCCATCTATACGTGGTAGGCCTGGGGTAGACAAAAGGGAAACTGGCAGGCCTGGCAATAGATAAGGACACAGGGGTAGAAGGTCATAGGATGATGCAGGACGGTGCAAAATTCTCCATATACATAAATAACAACTTGAATGTTCATGGATGTAGGTCTCCACAACAGGAAATCTCCTTTTCACCAAGTTGCAACTACCCTAGAACTGATTATGTTTAAGTACAGTTTGGGGGGGGGGGGGCTCCGCAATTAAAAAGAACTTAATTTAAAAAATCCTGATTGTTGTTTCAAACAGATTTTCTTGTTTGGAACAGCATTCAAACAGCATGCTATCACTTGTATGCCCTAAGCTGGAAATGCTTATTCTGCTGTCTTTGACAGGCCAACCTAGTGGACACAACATGCTGCAGTATTTATACAAGGACCAGACAAATGTGCTGATCTGAGGCTTGTGTTCATAACAAGTGATGATGTCCCAGCCATGTCTGGCAAACAGAAGCTCATTTATTAAGAAAAACCCAGAGTTTGACAACTGTTTTTAAGATTGTGACACCCGAACAGTGGCCCAGCAATCAAGGAGCCTCAATCCTCAACACTAACACCAGTGAGGGGCATCCATATAGGGAAAGGATAATAAACACACACACAGTAAAGTATAATTTCCCTTAAGAGCTCACAGAGATCACAGTCAGTCTGGGGCTGTTTTCTCCCCTTCTCTCCAGGTCTCCAATAAGACTCCCCACTGGCACAGCTATAGGGTCCAGATCTCAGCCTAGTGGGCAAGCTAAAACCTCCAGGACCCTCACTGTCCAACCAGTGCTTCGTGTCCCTGCCCAAGTAGCTGACATGCACCCACTTTGAGATAAGAGTTTTATACAACCACACAGACACTCCTGGGGAAGGCTGGCACAGTTTCTCCAGCTGTGCCCCTTTTCTGCCCAGTCTAAAAGGTAGTACCAGCTGCCACCACCCACTAATATTTATCAGCTACTCAAAGGCCCTTAAAAAGGTGTCCAATTATTACTGCGCAATATTATTATCCAAATGGTAAGTGTGACCTAACAGTCAAGACTTATTTGGAGTGACTTGGTACAGCATCACTATATACATGCAATGCACTCTTAGAGCTTAAATTATCGCTACACAAAACATCCACAGTTGAAAGGTTTGAAAATATTTAATAAATAATAAAAACACAAGACAATACTTCTTACTACACAGTGCTAGTCAATAGTTCAGACATCACAGAGAAATATTTAAATACCGCAGAAAAGTTCTAACATCACATAAAAACAAACTAGTCTAATCTTCCTATTTCCTAGCTATATCTAGGAGAAAACACAGTTCTAAGTAACTTACATATAAAGCAAAGCAGTGCTGGTGATGTTGGATGTTCTCAAAACAAAATGCTCTGAGCTCTCCAATTCTCTCTCTTTAAATTGATAACATAGAGCTGCTTCACGTGACATCAGTCTTCACACTTTTCTGGTGTTCCCAGGCTAACAGAAACTACATTTACATTCTTTACACCTGGTCAGAAACCAGAGCAATAAAGGACATTTATACATGCAAATTCTATCCATTAACTCTGGTCTTAAAACAACAGGCAGGATGCCTCACAACAGGCAGGATGCCTCCCTCTAGACATATCAGCTCCGAAGTTTAACAACAAAGACAGTCATAAAATGCTTGACTTAGCTTTCTTACAGCAGAGTGCACTGTTGTTACATTTTTGCAGTTCAATATCCACTGCAGCCTTTTCACATTTAAGAGAACAAGTCTGTGGCTTACATTAATATTTACAAATGACAGAATTATCTACAGAATTCTATCTGGCTAGGCTGGCAGCCTTAACCTATCTTCACAAATATCACAGCATCCTCCACCAAGAATAGTCATGCAACAAACTGAAGGGAGGCCCACTGATGAGCATAATGGACCTGGTCAACAAGCGGTCAGTCATCTCTGCATGCACCTTATAACACAGATCTGAGCCTTAGTTAATGAGTATGAAGCACAGCAAGTTGATTAACAATGTACAGCAAAGAAAGGTTAAGTTAGGGGGCAGATGTTGCATCAGCCTACTGATTTACAATTTGCTATACAAGTATTTTGGGGGGCACAAAGATCACCAGGATTTATTGCTGTGTTTAGATGAAGAGACACTCCCATTTTCCCAAATATTATGACATTTAAATGCAATGAATCTTTAGTTTCAAGGCAAATAAAGTTGACTTCTCTGATGTGACATTTATGTATATAAAATTGGAAACATATGCAGATAAACATCAAGACGACGACTAATCAAGTTCCTGTCTTGAGCTCACAAATGACACCGTTGAATGAACATGCATACATTTTACTTGATTTTTTTTTTTTTTTAGAGTACCTCTAAGAGATGAAACCCTAATTTTCTTGGAGCTTTACTGATGTACTTTAATGCAGAAAAAATGTATTTTCTATTGCTGTAAATGCAGTCTCGACTGCAGCAGTGAGATGTGGTACAGACAAGGCCAGAACAGAAAAAGAGATGACAGAAATACAAAGCAACAGTATCCTTCAATCCAGGTATAATTAAAAGAACACCAAATGATTTTGAATGCCCTGTGCAAATGACTTATATTAAGAAGCTAGTTTGCTTACAAATCAAAAAGTAAAAAGGTCTCACAGACAAACCAATTAGTAAAAACTACAAGGAAAACCTAGCCAAGCTAGAGTTTTCACTCTGTGATACCTTGAACCTCCTCTGCTAGCTTGCTTTGGAATAGCATATGCCTCTCTTCATTCTCCTCCACGTAAATTAATCATGAAGTCAGAACTTCACACTTCTTTCACCATCAAATATACAGACTGTTAGAATATATCTAGAATACAGAAGATGCTAGACATGAAACAGAGGATAGAAAGCTTGCATGTGAACTTTTTGCTCTGACAGACAAGACGACTACTGTAAAAGTAAGCTATTTGAAGTTGCATAAAATAAAAACATTGCAGTAAATACACTTCTTCTCTCCCTATGTTGTTTAGTAATTACATTTCTGATCTGCTGATTCTAAAATACAGTAAAAGTGAGTAACTGTTTGAAATTCTATGAAGGAAACAAGCAATATTCTTAGAAGACTAATGCAAACTGATAAAAAAAGGACTGTGTATGTATTAAGTCAGAGACTGCATTCCCCTTAATCCGAATTACAATGATCTTGAGGTTAGTAAACATAAATAGTGGGAGTAGGATGCAGGAGGCTTGCCCCAATGCAAAAAAAAAAAATTAAATAAAAAGGAGTACTGTGATTTGGCATTCACATTTTATTTTTTGAAACAGAAGGACTCATGTTTAAGGGTCTTTAAATTGCAAAAATAATTTGTAAAAGAGTTATCATGAAGTCAGTCATTAGTCAAGTGTTCATTTCTATACGTTAGGTCTGATATGCATAAATGGGGTCTGCCTGTGCATAATCCTACAGTGGATATAAAAAGTGTACACATCCCTGTTAAAATGCCAGGTTTTTGTGATATAAAAAAATGAGACCACAATAAATCATTTCAAAACTTTTCCCACTTTTAATGTTACCTATAACCTGTACAATTCAACTGAAAAATGAGCAAATCTTTTAGGGGAAAAAGTATAAAAAATAAAAGCGTACAATAGGCTGGTTGTATAAGTGTGCACACCCTTAAACAAATACTTTGTTGAAGCACCTTTTGATTTAATTACAGCATTCAGTCTTCTTGGGTAGGAGTCTATCAGCATGGCACGTCTTGATTTGGCAATATTTGCCCACTCTTCCTTGCAAAACTGCTCTAAACCTGTCAGATTGCAAGCGCATCTCTTGTGCACAGCCCTCTTCAGGTCACCCCAAAGATTTTCTATTGGACTGAGGTCTGAGCTCTGGCTGGGCCATTCCAAAATTTTAATTTTCTTCTGGTGAAGCCATTTTTTTGTTGATTTGGATGTATGCTTGGGGTTATTGTCACGTTGAAAGGTGAAATTCATCTTCATCTTCATCTTTCTAGCAGACGCCTGAAGGTTTTGGGCCAAAAGTGACTGGTATTTGGAACTGTTCACAATTTCCTCCACCTTGACTAAAGCCCCAGTTCCAGCTGAAGAAAAGCAACCCCACAGCATGATACTGCCACCATCATGCTTCACCCATGGGGATGGTGTTTTTTTTTGGTGATGTGAAGTGCTATTTTTGCGCCAAATGTACCTTTTGGACTTGTGGCCAAAAAGTTCAACTTTGGTCTCATCAGACCATAACACATCTTCCCACATGCTTTTAGGAGACTTGATGTATTGTTTTGTAAATTTTAGCCAGGCCTGGATGTTTTTCTGTGTAAGAAAAGGATTCCATCTTGCAACCAGACCCCATAGTCCAGACGTATAGAGAATACAAGAGATCGTTGTCACATATATTGCACAACCAGTACTTGTCAGAAATTCCTGCAGCTCCTTCACTGTTGCTGTAGGTCACTTGGCAGCCTCCCTGACCAGTTTTCGTCTCGTCTTTTCATCAATTTTGGAGGGATGTTCAGTTCTTTGCAAGGTCACTGTTGTCCCATATTTTCTCCACTTTTTGATGACTGTCTTCACTGTGTTCCACATCCAATGCTGTGGAAAATTTTTTGTACCCTTCTCCTGACTGATACCTTTCAACAATGAGATCCCCTTGATGCTTTGTAAGCTCTCTACGAACCATGGCTTTTGCTGTAGCAGGCAACTGAGTAAATGTCAGGAAAATCCTACTAGGACAGCTGAACTTTATTTGGAGTTAATCAGAGTCTCTAATTGATGGCAAGTGTGTACCCAAGAAGACTGAATGCTGTAATTAAATCAAAAGGTTATTTAACAAAGTATTAGTTTAAGGGTGTGTACACTTAAGCAACCAGCTTATTGTGTTTTATTTTTTTTATATTTTTTCCCCTAACAGATTTGCTTGTTTTTCAATTGAATTGTACAGGTTATAGGTCACATTAAAGGTGGGAAAAGTTTTGAAATTATTTATTGTGGTCTCATTTTTTTATATCACAAAAACCTGGCATTTTAACAGGGGTGTGTACACTTTTTATATCCACTGTATATTACATTTATCTTTAGAGATTACATGCTCCAGTTTCCAGTTTTTTTTTTCCAAATGCGGAGTGCCACTGTCTAAAAAGGCACCCTTACAAAAGTCCACTATTTTGGTGAAGTCAAAGCAAAACAATTTTTAAAATTAACACAGTGGTCTTCTACATTTCTATAGCTACTAGTTAAATTCCTGAACTGCCACTTATTGTCATTTAATTTTTGCAGTGTATTAGTAAAGACAGTCCAGAAATACAACTGCTAAAATGCAGGGTACCACTGCAAGTTGGCTTTTCTTCACACTCGAAATACTGTCATGTGCATGATGTCACTGACTGACATAGTAAAATATATAAATGCATATATTTTACTCTCTTGGGAAGGGGTTAGGGCAGTAATGGGGAGAAAAAGGACACACCAACATGGAGAGGGACAAGATCAGAGGAAACTTGCTGCCTTTAGAGAAAGATCACGACAAGAACTTGACTGGCAGCCTCTCAGAATCAAGCCAGTGTGTTGGTAGATTCCTCCCACAACAGACATCAGCAACAGATCCCTGGCTAGAGCAGAAGTGACAGACAAACAGCAAGTGAAGTACCCTAATAATAAAGGGGGGAGCAGCAGTAGAAAAAATATGGGGAACTAAATATACCCATTTGTTAATCAGGTAGGCCAAGTGGACATGCACAGCTGATTTCCAGTGGTAGCTTGGGAGCAATGTCTGATTAATTGACTTGCTCAAAGTCACAAAGTAAGCAAATGAGGGCTGAAGGAATTTATTTATTTATTTATTTATTTATTTATTTAACATTTGTTGACCGGGAATGTCCGACTAGGTCTCACAGAGCCTGTTTTCAGCAGAGGCCCGGGAAGAAATGCTCCAGAGAATTAAATCTCTGTACCATAGAACTATAGCACACAGCTTTATCTCTCTGCACCAAATGCCATATCACAGGTACAGGACTATATTCTTAACAGTGGCAAAAAAAGTCATGCGCAGAATCCTAATGTGAAGGCTGATAGCATTTCTAGAGGACAATAATTTCCAGGATAGCAAACATGGTTTCATGGGTAGAAGGTGTTGTCAGTCAACCCTGAACAAGTGTTATAACAGGGCTACAGACACCTGACAATTGAGAACAATGAGACATGGTCTACCTTACCTTCAAGTAAGGCCTTTGACTTAGTCTCACACAGAAGGTTGATAAGAAAATTGGGAACTGGGGAAAGGAGCAAGACAGAGGAATTGGATAGCCAACTCCAAGATCACACTACAGTGATAGCAAGGGTAGCTTTCCCTATGCGTTCTATAGTGTGATCCCATTTGAAACCTACAAGCAGAGTTAAAACAACATACTATAAGCTCAGGACTACCGACACTCCCAACACATCCATCATGCCTCTTGTAATACCAGCAACACAGTGCCTTTATCGTTGAAACGTACTTCTGCACTTTTGGGCGAGTGAGTTTATGTGACATTCAGTGAACTGTAAATTCATTCAAAGAAAGTAGACTCAGCTCAGACATATTTAGAGAACAGAAAATAAGATTACTTTCTTGCTGATGGCACAAATACATCTGCAGCAGTCAAGGAAGGGAGGGAGAGGATGGGGGACAGCCTAGCAAAGGATTTGAAAAGGCTGAAAAAGTGGGCAGAAAAGTGGTATTAGTGGTGCAACGTGAAGAAATGCATGGTACTGCACTTAAATTTCCTTCTATTCTTTCTAAAACAAAAATCTTATAAAATTACTGCATTGGTTACTGTGTTTCCCCCAAGTAAATTTTTAAATCCTCCTCATTTAATTGGTGCAACATGCTCAACTATCCTGTCTTTCAACGTCCTACTCGTCTGCCCAATGCAAAATGCTTCTAACTTGACAATTAGTGTGATAAATAATCCATGGGATTTCACATGTGTTACAAGTTTTCAACATAAGAAGTATTAACAACATACTTACATTGTCTGCAATCAAAATAGCATAGCCCCCCCCCCCCCCAGCTTTACTAGTGACTGTCAGCAATGTGGGAACATATGTCTGTTCTAAGAATCCTTTGAGAATCCTTCCCTTTTTTGTCATAAATTTAATTTCCCCCTTCACATAACCACTAAGTGCTTCTTCCCCTTCAGAAGATTCCAGCATTTCTTAATTTCTGTACTATCACTACTACATAAGCATTGGCACTGCAAGCACTTCTGTTTCTTTGTCGACTTCATCAACAGTAAGTTCCCTTATAGCATGATAACGATGCACTGCTGACATCCAAATATTTATATGGCTGAATTCCTACTCGCACACAAATCTGAATTCCTAACTTCTCTGCTGTGGACCACTGTATATCAAGTAAGACAGTAACAGCAGATGTAGCTCTTAGGCTATATAGATGGTTTCCTTTCTAGGAAACAACAACTAACCAGTTTCAAAACGCTCCAAGAGAGAAAGCAGTCAGAGTGAAGCTTTCTTCAGGTCTTTTTTGCCCACAAAGTGTTAAGAACAACCTAACAATTGTGAAATAACCAACCAATAGAAGCAATGAAACATACAAAGTAGAAACAGACACAACCCTAGTTTATACCCCAACTATATAAAAGAGTAGAGGGATGAAGGGTGGTGTTTTTACTGCAGCAGTGAAGATATTTGAACACCTCTCAAATCTACAGATTTTTGCCTCATATTTTTTGTCCATTTTTCATAAAATTGTAGTTTTCTAGCAAATCACTGACAAAAGATTGACATCACAAAATAATGACACATTTGAGTTTCAGACTTCATACCCTTCAAAAAAATTCATGTTAATGCAAAATCCGTTATTCTATCAACTTTCTTAGTTTCTAGGAGCAATATTTAAAAATTGTCCCTATTTGTGGACCTTTGTTCCCCCATTATTTATGGCTTTGTTCAGAATTCTTGCTCTTATAGGTTGAAAGGTAGGATATGAACATCTACTGTTATGAGTCCCTGCAACTTAAAACTGTGCTATATTCATCATTCCCACTGATGAAGTAGACCTTACGCTATATGAGTCAAGTACCAAAGCCTATCCATCCTGGTAGGAGAATGGATATGGATCCAGCAGTTTCTGGAGAATGGTCCTAGCAAAGTTTGATCTGGACTTGGAAAAGGAATCTAGTTTGCAATGGTTTGTAAAAGTATATACAGATAACCATATAACTGCCTCTATAATGCTTCTAGACTCCATCCCCTTCCAGTAGGTCACTGAAGAAGACAACCACCCAGTGGAATGTGTCAGTGGAATGTGTTTTGATACTGCCTGGAACATAGCAAATAAAACCCAAAGAAACCTAAAAGTGTTAACGCGCAATGCTAGGAGCCTAAGCAAGAAACTCCACATCCTACAAGCTCTCCTCACTCTGCAGAATCTAGACATATGTGCCATTCACAGAGACATGATTTCCACTAAAAGTACTCCAGCAGTGCAAAGCTTCAGTGCCCTCCACACTTGTAGACCATATATTAACAAGAAGCACAGCTTTAAGTTGGTTAAACAGTATAATGCCCTGGAATTTATCCACGTGGCAATTACCATTGACAAATTCCCATACCATATTCCAAGCAATCTACAGGTCACTCGTTCCTAGATTCTCATAGCTCATACTCAGACCTACTGGAGTTACTCACCATTAAGCCAAATACCATATTCAAAACAGACTAACTACCCCTCTATAGACTGGGAAACATATACTGCCTCATACTCGCAGGTATAAAAATTCCATTAACACAAATACTTTGAGAAGATCATGTGCACACTCACCAGAGGTTCAAACGTACCGGACCTGGTTACTCACCACTATGGGAGAGTGCTACCCCCCATATCACTTCCTAACTGATGAGGTTGACCACAAAGGTGTCTTCTTTGGGGAAAAAATCAGTTTGGGAACCCCAACAAATCCTCTAACAGTCAGGAACTATTCCAATGCAAACCACATCCTAATTAAGCGATACTCTGCCAAAATTCAATGCCTCTCCCAACTCTGAGTTCACACCAATCTATGCTAAATGGCTGTATAGAGGCTGATGTATCTGCTAGAAGCAATCCCAAAACAAACCCTAAAAACAAAAAACACTGGTGGAGTCCTAACATTAACAGGGTATACAAGCAAGGAAATAAGTCATGGTTAAAATCAGGAAGAGCAACTCCCATAATGATATGAGCTCTCTAATTAAACTAAACAGAAAGCTAAGAGGAATATTTAAGCCCAGTTATGAGGTTAAAATAGCCTCACAGGCTAAAGACAACCACAAAACCTTCTACAGCTGTGTCCCAAACCTCAAACGCAGCACACATCAGTGTGCCGGACTGGTGGACAATGGGTGCCAACTTCACTGAGTGGAGTGACATAGCAAATTTGCTGGCTGACAAACTCAGCTCAAATGTCACCCCCACTCTCTCCTGCCTCCCCCAGTGAAATACCTACTAGCATAACCACCCAACTATTAATAGAAATCAGATCCTGGCAGCACTTGCTAAGGCCAAAAACACAGCCTCAGTGGGCCCCGACAATATCCCAGGATGCCTCCTAAATAGCTTGAAACATGACCCAAAAGGACCCCTTGAGTCACTTTTCAATTACAGCCTCAAAACAGTATTTGTACTACGAGAATGGAACAGTTATCCCACTTCACAAGGGTGGACCATCAACCCTAGAAAACTACAGACCTATTAGTCTGACAAGTCTAATATGCAAATCCATGGAATGAATTATAATGGAAATGACTAACAAACATAAGCAAACTGTACACACTGGACCCAACCCAGTTTGGTTTTGTCAAGCAAAGGTCATGTCTATTAAACCTGGTGGACTTCTTTAAGAAGTTCACCACAGCAATGGATGAGGGGAAAATGGTGCATACCACCTACCTGGACCTGGACAAGGTGTTTTATACAATCTCTCAATCAGGTATAGTTGACAAACCCACTGAGCTGGGGATAAACCCCTACAGAACTCAATGGATTGAAAGCTGGCTCATAGACAAGACTCAGGAAGTCAGGTTTGGTGATGCTACCTGTACTAAGACACCAGTCACCAGCAGGGAACCTCAGGGTTCAGTGCTGGGACCACTCCTATTTGGCATCTACTTCTTGGAGGTAAAGGCTAATGTCAAAAGCCTTTGGCTGACCAAGTTTGCAGATGACTGCAAATTGGGAGCTTTCATAGATTCCCCCCATGACACAACCATCTTACTTGGGGGGGGGGGGTCTAACAGACAAATGAGGGGTGTCAAAGTCACAGATTAAAAATCTATGCCAAGAAATGCATTATAGTGCCTTTTGGGAAGACTGCCAGCCAGGGCTAATTACTCCATCAGTATGACATCCCAGTTTGATCCTGTAGTCAGGGATCTGTGAACATATGCTGACAGTAATCTGGCCTTTGACGAACATGTGGCCAAGGTAGTAAGAAAATCTGTCTATGGCATCCAGGTCTAAGGAACTCATAGTGCCACTTTATTTGGCCCTTATGAGACCCATCAGTGAGTACAATACCCCCGTAAGCATGTACCTGACAAGATATATGTAACAGGTGGAATGTCCTCAAAGGTTTCTTACCAGAGAATCTGGGGTATACACACATTGTTCTATATGGATCTCCTTAAAGCCCTGTCTCTATACTTGGTCTCGAACAGGATACTGAGAGGCGATATATGCCTGGCATACAGGGCATCTTTGGATACAGCTGTGATGGATGTTAACACATCTGCAAAACAAACAGCATCATAACCACTAGATCCATGGATTTAAATTTTACTTGTGACATAAATAAGACATGTTTATGAGATAGATGTGTCTTGCAGGAGAACCATGCTCTGGAGCAGGCTTTCCATCCATGTGTAGCAGAGTCCATTCCTAGCCTTATTTAAGTGTAACCTTGGCCAATGGATAGGAAATTAGAAATTCACCTTGGGTCTGGCCCCCATGTCTCTGATAGACACAGGCAGACAGTAATTCCCAAATTAACATACCCCCCCCCCCCCACATAACCTCTAGAAACAACCTAAGTAAAGTACTGTCTCCTAATAAATGCCCATGATACATAGGGACACAACTGGGTTGGGGTCCACAGTTAGGCTTATAAAGGCCCTGGTGGTTGTTAGCCTAGTGTACATCTATTAACCTATGTTAATGGATTTGTCATAGTGAGAATAACAAAACAGTAGCAATTGTCTGTTTGCATACAGGATCCCCCCTTTTTACCCAATGATAAGAAATAAACAGCTGATCAGATTTTCTAAAGGGTTTAGTTCTGTCACAATAGTACTTGAGCTGCCTATACATGTCCAGACTATGAAGAATCCTCTCTCGTTGGTTTTTAGGTTCTGGGTAGAAAAACTGGAGATTGATGCCTTGATTCAAAGCAAACTTCTAAACCATGTTGTGCATGAATGAGGAGTTTGCTCTTAAAGATACCCTGTTGCTATGGAAATTCAGACAGTGTTCACCCACCATGACAGCCTGCAACTCGGATGCTCTTCTTACAGATGTCAGAGCAAAGATGAGTACAGTTCCTAAGTCAAAAGCCTTGAATCAGCTTGATGGCAGGTTCAATTTGTGGCAAAGTCAATTTTTCAAGCACATAGGTGAGATCTCAGTGAGGAGTAACCTATTTAAAGGAGGTCTCACATGTAAAAGTTCTTTCATAAACTGTTTAACAACAATGAAAAAGGGGTTCTCGATATGAATCTTTATAGAGGAATAAGCAAGGCCAGAGGAACGTAACACACAATTATTTTTACACCAGTAGTACTAAATCCCCATCTGGTCCCTGCTTATTGGTTAGGTATCAACTATTCACTTCCACTTACCAACAGAGGATTTTTGAGTAGCAAGCTTTCTTGTCTCCTTTAGTACTTGTTACATATCCTCATGAAATAAGTGCTTTAAAGGTATTAACACTGAATCATCCATGCAGTCAACTGAAGTTGATTGATCCTGGAGTGTATAAATCGTTCCCTGTTTTGTGTGAGTAGATCCAGTCTGTGAGGAAGCTTGTGTAATTTCACTTGAACACTCCCATAAGGAGGGAGAACTAATACTGCCTGGGTCAAAAGGGTGTCACCACACTTATTTTTGGGGTATCTTTTTTGAATCTTCAAAATTACACTGAAAATCAGTGGACGGGTTGGAAATGCATAAAGAAACATTCTCTTTCAAGGGAAAGAAAAGGCACTTTTTGCCAGGCTTGTTTGCAAGGAACCCTGGGACAAAACTAGTATAGTTGCTTGTTTTGAAAGGAGGCAAATTTTGCATTAACAGAATGTAGGATGCTTGGAGGGCAAAGGAGTGATGAAGAACTGACTTCCAAGCTATCAATGTCAGCCTGCATAAGGGGAACAACCTTATACCTCCCTGCTTGTTTATATACCACATGACTGTGGTATCATCTGCAATCACTTGGAGAGGTCCTGTGAAACCAAAGGTGATGGAGACACTTCAAGGCATAAATCACAGCCATTTCTTTTTAGTTGATATGCTTTGATCAGTCTGAAAGAGTCTACAGGCCTTCCATTTTGACCCATCTGGAAACTGCTCTCAGCAAAATCTGATACATCTGTGGTGACAAATTGGTCTGGGGTTTGAGGAGAGAAGGGGAGACTTGGATTCAACTAAATTTATTGTCAACACTAAAGCAGTTCCCATTTTATAAAGCCCCAAACTGGAATATGATATTGCAAGGAATGCAAATGTTTGGTTCCATGTGCTTTTCAGAAACCACTGTATCTTTCTCATGTGCAATCTGGGAAGAAGTATCATTAGAATCGTAGAAGCCATGAACCTTAGGATCCTGAGACGTTCTCTTGCAGAAGTCTGAGATTGAATGGAGAAGTTCAGGAAAAATTCCAGATAAAGATCCACCCTGTCTTGTGGTAAAAAATGCCTTTTGCAGAAACAAATCTATAAGGCATCCTAGAAAAACAATCATGTGAGTCAGAGTCAAGGAGGACTTTGAAATATTTATCTGGAAGTCCAGACTGGTCAAAAGAGGCATAAATAAATGTTATATACTTACTGTAAATATACATCTATATTGTCCATTTTCACTCTGTCGCAACTGATGGGTTTTGGATCTGACCTCAGATCTGGCTCAGCCGCATTCACTTAGACTTTTGTAACCATCTCTTGAGCTCCTCCCTTTACCATGTCCCAGACCAGGTTTGGTAACCCAAATGGAAAAATACTAACCACAGGCCAATAGAGAAAAAAAGCCAATAGGAAAGATAAGGGATCGAACGTGGAACAGTGGTTCTGTATTCACTATCAGGTCACTCCCAAATGTAAAAGGGAAGGAGGGTGAGAAATTGAGAAAGAATGAAAATGGACAATGCAGATGCTTTGTTATGGTGAGTACATAACTTTTATATCTGACTTTTTTAAACAAGTAATATCTTTATTAAATTATCACTTATGACATACAAAATCATACATATAAATAAATGAAAACAAACCATATTTACACAATCGCGGTTGCAAACATTTTACATCACAAACCATACTGACATAATTCTAGTTGCAAACATTATATATCACTTATAATCTTCCTAATCATTGTCAGTCTAACATTAATTACATAGCTCATTCAAATCCTGCATCTTTAAACCTCATTCCTCTCCATGTATATATATTGTTCCTACAATATGCTCCTACCTTTTTCTAAAGATCCCAATTCCAGTTGTTTTATCTCTGTTACTATACTCACTACTTCTAGAATAGTTGGTTTTTACTTTTTTTAAAACACCATTATTTAATTATCACTTGTGACATAGGCAAATATACATTTATACAAAAGGAATCACACCGTATTAACAAATAACGCCAACAAACCTTATACTTTACATACATTGCTATATATCATATAACCTAAGCAACATTACATAAATTATCCAATTCCTGACATTTTTTTAAAGAAACATCTTTACTAAACCATCACTTGTTGCATAAGCAATCTTACAGTTATATAAATGAAAACAAACCACACCAAGACACTCCTAGTTACAAGCATTTTACATCACAAACCATACTGTCACACTCCCAATTACAAACATTATACATCAGTTATCTACCCAGTCATTTTCAGTCACACATTACATGGCTCATTTAAGTCCTGCCTTCTTTTAAACCTCATTCCTCCCCTGTATGTATTGTTCCCAAAATTCCCATTTTTCCTATGTAGTTTACTCCTACTCTTTTCTAAACATCTCAGTTCCAGTAGTTTCATTACCATTGCTATATTCACTACTTCTAATAAAATTGTTTTAGATTTTGACTTCCATTTTCTAGTAATTTATGGCAGCCACCATAATTAGAAAACAGCAAGGCCTTATGCCTGGGCAATTCCGATTCTGTATCATAGCTCAGAAAAATCATCTCCCTTGTCACATCAATCCATTCACCCAGCATCTCTAACAGTGCATTCTGTAAGGAATCCTTAAACTCCACAACCCACTACACTCCTAGAAAATATGTTCTCAAGTACCGCTTTCTTCCCTGTCACACCTCCAACATTTGCTGTCTACCCGAGGAAAAATTCTCTGGAGTCTACTTGGGGTATAAAAGTATCTATGTAAACATTTCCAAGCAAAAATCCTAAATTTTTTAGAGTTTGCTGCATATTTGGGAGACATACATATATCTTCCTACTGTTTCTTTGTGAATTGCTTATCAAGTAATCTCTTCCCAATCTTTCCTAACTTCCAGTGATTGATTCTTATAGTTATCATGCAATATTTTATATGCTCTACTAATCATTCCTTTTTTAATGGCAGCTTCTGTTCTAGGTTCTACTAAAAACTCTATCAGTGCTAGTCTTTCGCTGCCCCCCCCCCATTTCTTTTTCTTTGCCTATAGTCTGACATCAATCCTTGATAGGGAAGGTAATCTCTAACCTGCAGTCCAAATAAACTCTTGGCCTCTTCCCATTCCACTATCTTTCCCTCTCTAGACATATGCTCCCAATACCCTGGCTCCTCCACCAGTTTTCTCCAATAAACTCCAGTCCCCTCTTGCTTACTGTCTATATCCCTAATTGCAGTCATCCTCATCGCCAGAATCTCCTTTCTCCATTCTCGTGTTGGCTTAGTTCTTAGAATACTTTCTGCTACTTTATAAATATAATGTTCTGTATGATTATTGTTATTCTCCTTAAAGGCCTGCATCCAAAATCCCAGTCTCTCCTCGTTTCTTGAGCTTCCCCCCACTTCAACATCATCCATTTCCACTTTGAATTATAGTTTTTTGCTTGTGCTTTGTATAGGAGCCTTAACTGTGTAGATCTGAAATACTCCTTCAAATTGGGTAATCCCAATCTGTCCTGTTCTACTGGAAGAATCAGCTTATCCCACTTGACCCCCCTCCTTCCCCTCCCAGATAATGTCCTTCAGTTCTTTATTGACTGCAATCCACAACTTTTCCTCTGGTTGATAAAAATACGTCTGACTTGTTTATAAGACTAAAAGGACTAAAAACATTTTAACTGCTTGTATCTTACTATCCATATCCATGTAATAAAGCTTCCATTTGTTTTAGTTTTTGTGTTATCTTTTGTTTACTCTCTTCCCACATATCCTTAGCTGCCAAACCAGAATCATTTTTAATCCATACTCCTAAATACTTCATTCTATCATGTCCCCGTAATCCTCATAAATACAGACATTGCCGAACCAATTAGTGTGTCGGTACACAATTTACCGCAAATGCCTTTGCTTTAGCTTCATTAATTTTGTATCTCAAAAAGATATGAAACTGTCTCAAAATGTTCCACAACACTGTAATGTCTCTTTCTGGTTTTGTCAGGTACAAAATAATATCATCTGCAAATACAGCCAGCTTTCTTGATCACCATGCCAATTATATCCTTGAATTTCTGACTCCCTTATTTTCTTTGCCAGTGGTTTTAAATATAATGCAAATAACAAAGGGGAAAGAGGAAACCGCTGCCTGGCTCCTCTGCTCAAGCAGAAATTATCAGAGAGGACACCGCCCACTTTAACTTTCACATCTGATCTCTCATATATCCTCCTAATCAACCTTATAATGTTTTCAAGAAATGCAAACGCGTCCATTGCCTTGCTCATAAAGTCCCAGCTTACTCTGTCAAATGCTTTCTCTGCATCAAGACCCACCAACAACAATGGCATTTTCTTACATTCTGCTTCCCTCTAGATCAATGTTCTGTTAATGTTGCCTCCCCTCCACAAAACCACACTGATCCACATCTATCAATACTGGCATTACTTTTGTTTTTCTTTTTGCCATTACAGACATGAACACTTTACAATCTTGATTTAGTATTGAAACGGGCCTGGTGGATATTTACCTTCTTTAGGTATTACAGCTACCACTGCTTACTTCCAGGATGTTGGTACTTCTCCCTCCTCTTAAAATACTGTTAAACAAAACCTTCCAGATTATCATTTTTTTTCCTCCTAGCTTCCAAACATCCACAGGAATACCATCTATTCCTGGGGACTTTCCTGTAGATTGGCTATACATCTCAATTTTTAACTCATCTCCTCCTATCCTAACCGTTAGTAACTGAGTCTTATCTGTCTAACCTTGGCATATTTAATTCTTCCATAAAGATTTCCATTTGTATTTTTTTATTGCCATATTTCTCTGCTTTATACAGACTTTCATAGAATTTCTGAAATATTTCTAATATCTCTATAGGATCTCGTTACTTTCCTTGTTATAGGCTCCCTAAGCTTGGCCTAAGCCCTTTCTACTTTCTGTTGCCCGAGTCATTGTGCTAAAAGTTTTTGCGCTCTACAGTTATTATATATATATATAAAAAAAACAGTTGCTTAAACAGCAATCTTTCTAAACTTGAGCGTTTATCTAGGTAATCCCTTATTTTCCACTTAGCATTCTGCATGTTGATCCTCCTCTTGTTCTGTGATACTGCCCCTATTCTGCAATACTTTGTCAATCCCTCTAAATAATTCTTGTTACTTCTTAACCATAGCTTCCTTTATTTCCACCCTATTTTTAAACTCCATCTTAATTTTATCCCACTTCCTAGCTATATTTTCAGAAGAAATTTCTATCCTCTGTAAGAGTTCCGGAATTATCTCCACTACCCATTCCTTAAATTCCTCTTTTTTCAACAAATAGGTGGGAAAGTACCAGTGTCTCATTTTTTATTTCATTACCCCACGTTTTTTATTTAGTTATTACTGGTGCATGATCTGAAATAGTTATTGAGTGCGTATTAAGACCTTCAGTTAAATGTATATGTTCCTGTGAAATGTAAATTCTGTCCAGCGTAGCTCAGTTTTTATATCTTGGGGAATAATAGGTAAATTGACTCTGTTCTCCTAGTACTGATTTCACATCTTCCACGTCACAAATTTTGATAAATTTCTTCAAAAATCTACCATCCTTTGTTATACTTTCCCTTCTTGGTCCCCCAAATACATCTTCACTGTTGCAACTCACATTCCAGTTCCCCACCTATAGGTAATTTTCCCAGTTGAAAACTGATTATTTCTACAAGAATTTTCTTAAGCTCCATTATAGCAGTTTTAGGTGGAATATAAATGCATGCCAGCATAATCTTCCTCCCTTTCCAGTATCCCCTTAGAACTACAAATCTGCCATTATTATCTTTTTTTATCCTCTTCTATCACTACTGAAGCTCCTCTTTCAATGAATACAAGTACTCCTCTTTTCCTCTGTCCCAGGTATACCACCGAATAACCATCCTTAAAATGTTTCTTTATCAAATTCACATGTTCGGTTCTTTCTAAGTGTGTCTAATGTAACATAGCTATTTGCACTCTACATGTTTTAATATAGTTCACAACTCTTTCTTTTTTGTATTTATCTGTGAGACTGTTGACATTTAAAGACATTAAAGAAAGCATTATTGCATTAAAAAGTTATCCCCACCTTTTTATGTATAACACCTTTTTTGTTAAATGTCTAGTCCCAGCTTTTGTGTTACATGTACACACTGTTTGGCAGGTTGAACTTTTATACACTTGTTTCTTGTCATACCCATTTGAGCCTCTGTCACATCTTACAAAACTTTATGTTTTATTGAAAGCCCTAAAAAAACACACACACACACACACACACACACACACACACACACACACACACACACACACACACACACACACACACACCCACCCACCCACCCCCTGAATCCTATTAACATAATGCTAACACACAAAACTATACAAATCTTCAAATACTGAAGTTGTAACCTCCTAATAGGAACAACAATTCCAAACTGACAGCTAGAGTTACAGACTTGAGTTAACCTAAAAGAAAGGTTAAACATGCTAAGATGCATGGTGCAGCCTGTGCTTCTAGAATGGTTAAACATGCTAAGACACATGATGCATGCAGCCTGTGCTTCTAAGAGCTAATTGGTTTTGTCTTTTCGTATAGCTCTCCCAGCTGGGAAACAACTGAATGCTTTCACAGAACATTATCTCCTTAGCAATTTCTCTTCTCATTTTTTTCTTCAGCCAATCACTCTCCACCAGACTGTAACCAATTTGTCTTTACCAGATTGTCTCCGTGGAGACATGTGAACCAGGCAGCCAGTTTCTCTTTATCAGATTATTTCCATGGAAACATGAAGACCAACTGCAGAATTGCTACATATATTTGCTAGAAAAAGGGCCTCGTAATATTAAATATTCTTTTTTCATTTACTTGTTTAGAAAGAAGAAAAGAAAAAAAACAGTAACACCTCTTTACAATCCCTATTACACTTAAAATAACTAAGAAAACTTTACTGTATAGCATGCAAAGAAAACCGTACACCACAAAAATAGTGCTAATAAGAAAAAAAAATTCTTTACTTTAGTTAACTTTCGCCTTCCACTTCCCTTCCCCAAAGCATTTTTTGAACATTAATGACAAGAAGTAGGACATATGCTTTAGACTCCCCCACAAGTCCAACAAATTCTGAAAAAGTCCCCTATATCCAGATTTTCTTGTTCTGTCATATTTCACACATATAATTATTGCATTGCAATCCCAAATTAAGTTACTGGTTTTATTACTGTTCATCTGCTATTACTGTTCATCTCCATCTCCCAAACATTGCGTCTGCTTCATTTCCAACATAATCGCGATTCTTCTAGTCAACTCCCATGCTCCCTTCCCTCACTCCAACATTTTCCATTGAAACAGAGGAAAAAGTTTCTCAGGTACAGTCTCCTCTGTGGTCTTTATGACCAGAAGAGCAAGAAGCAGAATCTCTTTCTTTTTCACAACTCTTTGTTGGACAAATTTTTTGTCTTTCCTCCTTAGCATGTACTTCATAAATAAATGATTTTGTCCCTCTAGGGAAGAATATTTTGAAGAGAGCTGGGTAAATTTCACACCTGCATCTCGACATTCCTTGAATAATGGAATAAATGTGCTTCTCTTCTGCCAGGTGTTCAATGTATAATCACTCTCCTCAAACACTCTGCTGTCTTTCACTTTTAGTACTTTGTTCTGCTGTCAGAATTTTGTCGAAGTCAACTCCTTCTGCTGGTAGAAAGTACAGTTGTGTACACTTACCATAAATGTAGATGTTCGAGTATATTCGCTGTTGCAGTCCTAACAAATGGGTTATCCAGCTCCCAGTAGCCCTCATTCGGCCAAAATACCAAAGCTAAGTAAAAATGACATTGGTTGCCGTCGGTTGTAAAGGACGTCAGGGCGTCCAATACAAAAGGAGACAGCTGATGTCACTTCCTCAGTCTTTCTCGCCATAACAGTCAGAAACCCCCAGAAAATAAGGCTTAAACCAAAAAACAATTTGACAAATAAATTAAGCCTGTACCTCAAAAAAAAGAGAATAGGAGAGGACCACAAAAAGGAAGGAAGGAAGGAGGGAGACAAACCAGGACTGCAACAGTGAATGCACTCGAATATCTACATTTATGGTAAGTGCACAAAACTGTACTATGTTCATCATGTTTCACTGTTGCAGTCCTAACAAATGGGTTGATTACCAAAGCCCAGAGAAAAAAGGGGGGAGGAACCAACAGCATCAAGGGTTGGAGATAATGCCCTGCAACACCACAGTGGCAAACCTTGCCCTGGCTCTGGAAAACAGAGGCAAATTATAATGCTTTGTGAAAGCGTGAAAAGAAGACCATGTGGCAGTCTCCAAAATCTCTTTAGTAGGGACATCCCTTAGAAAGGCTGCAGAAATGGAAGTCGCTCTAGTAGAGTGGGTCCTAACCCCTTGAGGCAGAGCTTTGCCATGAAAGGAACAGAAATTAATGTAATGAGCAATCCATTTAGAATTGGTTTGCTTAGAAATAGCCTTGCCCTGGGCTCCAGTGACAAAACTGACCAATAACTCTGCTGATTTCCGAAGGTCCTTAGTCCTGTCCAGGTAAAACCTGAGCTATCTGTGCACATCAAGAGAATGAAGGATCCTTTCACCTCTATTGTGAGGATTAGGAAAGAAGGTAGGAAGGTGTATGGACTGATTAAGAATCAGGCTGGAAACAACCTTAGGCATAAAGGAGAAATTAGTCCTCAGAGACTCTATCTGCATGGAAAATAAGAAAAAGCTCAACGGCCATCAAGGCTTGCAGCACCAAAACCCTCCTTGCTGAAGTTATAGTCAGGAGGAAGGTGGTCTTCCAAGAGAGAAACTTTAAATCTGTAGAGGCAGCTGGCTCAAAAGGAGGAAGAGTGAGTTTCTCCAGAACAAAATTAAGATCCCAGACTGGAGTAGGTGCTCTTCTGGGAGGTTTTAAATTGCAAGCACCTCTGAGAAACATTTTCATCAGGGGATGACAGAAAATGGTCTGTTCGAGAAGAATGAGCAGAGATGGCTGAAGCATGGATCTTGATAGAGGAAAAAGTAAGACCATCCTGAAGCAAATCAGCCAGGTATTCCAGGATCAGAGGAATGGTAGGTTGAGAAGCAGACTACCCTCTAGCCTGCATCCAGTGAGAGAACCTTTCCCATTTGCCAGCATAGGATTTCCTAGTGCTAGGCCTCCTGGCCTCCCTCAGCACATCAACCGCCTGTTGAGAAAGGGAAGGAGTCATACAATGAGCCATGCTGCCAAATGGAGAGACTGAAGATGAGGATGTAGAATGTTTCCCCTTTCCTGAACCAAAAGATCTGGCTTCAGAGGAAGATGCCAAGGAGGAAGATTGGAAAGACTGCAAAGCAACAGATACCAATGCTGTCTGGGCCAGTCTGGAGCTATGAGAATAGTCCTTGGACATTCGTCCCTTATCTTCACTAATACTCTGGGAAGAGGAGGGAAGGCATACACTGATAGCAACGTCCAAGTGAAGGACAGAGCATCCACTTTCCATGCTCTGCTGTGCTGCTGTCTGGTGCAAAAGAGAGGTAGCAGACGGTTGCCAGGGGAGGAGAAAAGATCCACCTGAGGAGTGCCCCAATGTTGAATGAAGCTGTAAAAGACTGCTCTGTTCATCTGCCACACGAGGGTCCAGGGTTTGCCTGTTCAACCGGTCTGCCAAAACATTGAGCCTTCCTGGAAGAAACTTAGCTAGGAGATGCAGGTCTAGGGATGCTGCCATGGACCAAAGAGTCATGCTTTGCCTGCACAGGGGGTAAGAGTGAGTCCCTCCCTGTTTGCTGATGTACCACATGACCGTGGTGTTGTCTGTCCTGACAAGCAGATTCCCTGGAGAAAGAAGATGCTTAAAAGCTAGTAAGGCTTGCTGAACTGCAATCAACTCCTTTAGATTTATGTGCAGGTGCATCTGCTGGTCGTTCCAACATCCCTGCATGCATATGCCATCCAGGTGTGCTCCCCAGGCATAGTCCGATGCGTCTGTAGTCAGAATTTGAGTGGCAAGAGGTACCCGAAAAGGCATGCCCTTGTTTTGAAGACCGGCTGTTGCCCACCACAGAAACTCCGCCTGCAGAGATGGAAGCAGAGGAATCATCATATCCAGGTCCTCTGTGTGTTGACACCAAATGTTCTTGAGATACCATTGCAATTTCCTCATATGCAGTCTTGCATATGGAATCATGAGAATACAAGATGCCATGAATCCCAGAGCTTGCAGGTATTTCCTTGCAGAGAGCTGGGACAGGCTTGTCAAGTCCTTGAAGTAAACTGAAAGAGTTGTCTGCTTCTCCTGGGTGAGATATATCATCTGGGTGGCTGTGTTCAGACTCGCTCCCAGGAATGTTATCTCCTTGGATGGTACCATTTTTGATTTTTCCACATTGAGAATGTAACCCAGGGAAGAGAGAAGAGTCTTTACGAATTCCAGATCCTTTAATAGCTGTTCCGGAGAGCTTGCTTGAATCAGACAGTCATCCAAGTATGGGTAAATCTGAATTTTCTTCTGCCTGCAAAAAGCAATGACTGGGGCCAGGCACTTTGTGAAGACTCTGGGAGCATTAGATAAGCCAAAGGGCAGCGCAGATAATTAGTACTGTTGCTTGCCCACTCTGAAATGAAGGCACTGCCTGCAGCTTTCCCTGATAGGAATGTGCAGATAAGCCTCTTTGAGATCCAAGGTTACCAGCCAGGAATCCTTTTCTAGCAGTGGTAGCAACTGATGCAGAGTGAGCATTTTGAACTTTGGAATTACTAGAAAAGAGTTCAGAATGAAAAGATCCAGGATAGGACGCCAGGTGCCTTTTTTTTGGAACTAGGAAAAGCCTGGAATAAAAATCCTGGCCTACCTGCTGAGCAGGAACTGATTCTATTGTTCCCAGATGAGACAGACACAAAATTTGTTTTTCTACTTCTGCCCTTTGATTTGGAGGAATGTCCAGGAATCCCTTGGGAGCTGGAAAGGTGCAGGAAGAAAACCTGTGCCCCAGGGACACCGTTCTGAGCACCCATTTGTCATCTGTGATAGTGGCCTAGACATCTGCAAAAAGGGCCAACCTTCCCCCTAAAGGACTCTCCTGGCAAGCAAGAACAGGCAGTTGTTGTAAAAAGTCATTGAGAGTGTTTTGATTGAGATGCAGACTTGGGGCTTCCCCCTTTAGAAGTGGAAGCCTGCCAACACCTACACCTTTGAGGGGTAGCCCCCTGGCCCCTAGAAGATTTGTAACCTCTAGTCCTGGAATGGTTCTGTCTGCTGGTATCAAGAAAGGTCCAACTCTTGGAAGGGTAATTCCTGCTAAAGTGAGGGGGTTGAACTTGCAGAAAATCCTTAACAGTTTGCATGGACTTGGCCTTATCCTCCATCTTCTTCAGTACCTCCTCTGCTTTGCTGCCAAAAAGACTGTCTTTATGCAAAGGTACATCCAAAAGCTTAGCCTTGACAGGTTCCGGAAGAGGCTGTTCTCTGAGCCAAGTGTGCCTTCTAATAACAGATCCAGTAGCCGTAGCCCTGCTGGAGGCCTCAAGAATGTCAAAACCACAATGTAAAGAATGCTCATTGACCAGACAGGCGGAATTCAGTAAATCCTGCATGTATTTACTCTCTGCCAAAAGAGGTACACTTGCTATCCTAGACTTAATAGCCTCCAAGGTGTGCTGCTGGTACTTCAGCATATGAAATAGACAATTGGTAGCCCTAATAGCTAGGGTGGCAGAGTTATAAACCTTATTGCCCCACCTATCTAGGTTCCTAGACTCCCTGCCAGAGGGAACAGGATTCCTGGTGACAGTGGCCTTAACTCCTTTAGGGCCCTAAGAAATAACCTCTGGATCCGCCAATGGATTCCTGAAAAGAAACAGATGAGAATCAGGGACCCTGTAGTACCTGTCAGGTTTCCTGGGAGCAGGAGGAACCAAATTTGGAGACAAAAAATTTTCCAGCAAAACATCAACAACAACTTCCAACACAGGGGGAATAGCAAGAGGCTTATGCTGAGATAAATCCAGAAACTCCTTAATCTGTTTCTTGGATTGGGGATAATTCTGACTTTCCCATTTAAAATGTTCTCTGAGGGTATTTAAAGTATCACCAAACGAGAAATCCTCTGGAGGAGAGGCCGAAGGGATGGACTCCTCTGCATCTGAATCCTCAAAAGGAGGAAAAAGCTTAAGAAAAGTCCTCTTCATCAGCAGAAATGATGGAAGAATCAGAACCTGAGCAGGACAAAACCTCAGGAGAAACATCCCTACTCCTTAAAGAAGTAGGATGCTAAGAACCCCTAATAGGAGTCAACAAATCATTAGCCATTTTAACCATTTGGGATTGAGGAGAACAAGAAGCAGCTGGAGCCTGCCGTTTCACATGCTTAGAATGGAAGATTTACCTGCAAGCCTGAAGGACTCGTGAGGCCTGGAACCACCGAAGTTGCAGCAGAGGTTGAAGGAAGAAGTTTGCTGTCAGAACGCAAAATGGGGGCCTCGGACACCGGAGTCAGCTTAGCGGCTCCGGCTCCAGCAGAAGAGGGACCGGCGACAGGTCAGAAGGCGAAACAGAGGCCGAAGGCCTAAGGGACTCTGACTCAATCAAGGCCTGCGGTTGTACATCTGTGGACTGCAGGGACTGCAAAGGCGTCTCACTGGCTACCGCCTGACTGACGCCCAACTTAACCTCATCCAAGAACTTAAGTGTTCTGAGGCCTGTAGTGGTCCTTACATTTCTTTGGAACATCCGAAGCCTGAAGACCTGCGGACGCCATACCAATGAACTTAGGCCAAACTCCAAAAAGCCTAGCCAAAATCTTAGCCAGATAACAGATAGTAAGCGGGTTAAAGGAGGCACAGAGATCACACTTGGAAACGTCGTGGTCAAGGCCTAAACAAATAATGCAATAGGAATGAAAATGTCACAAGAAGGGAAACCACTAATCCAAACGACGAAATGGAATTCCACTGGCAGGTGCAAAAATACGTACACTGAACGTATAAAACACACTACTTATTCATAAATTTCAATAAAAGGTTAGCGCTTTCATCTCGCAATTATTCAATCTAAGAGATTTCATCAGACAAAATATCTTCAAGCAAACTACGTTTAAATATACAACAGTATTCCTGCCAGATGACCTCCTCATTTAAGCAATATGTCAGAAAGTTAAACCTGAATGTTATGTATAAGAAAGTTGAATTGCTTAAGGACCCATTCAGAATCTCGAGCACATTTAATCCGCCCATTCACCCTAATTTATCCTTATTCGAAAGGGTTTGTGAGCTTGATATATGAAATCTTAATAAGGTTAATAATGAGAAGTTATGTACCTACCATAACGTTCCATGTTAGTTGTCTTCTCTCGCCTTCTTTCTTGCTTGATGGGTTCGGAGCCGATCCTCGGCTCCGACTCGGCACTTGCTAAGCTCGAGTCTCACTTTTACCAGCTCGAGGCAGCCCCATATCCCATGATGCAAGGCGGTAAGTACCCAGATCTCGTTTGATGACAAAAGGCAATAGCACCTAGCATAAATAACTTCCAAAAGGAAGAAAGAAGGAGAGAAAAAGGCCTGAAGGATGGTAGGAGGACCAGCACTGTATGGTCTTTAGAAGCATACTTCCCTGTAGAGAGAAAGGTCTGTCCAGGCCTGGGGGAAGGAGGGAGGGTCGCAAGAAAGAAGGCGAGAGAAGACAACTAACATGAACGTTATGGTAGGTACATAACTTCTCAATGTTAAGTTGTCAATCTCGCCTTCATTCTTGCTTGATGGGACCGCGTCCCTAGCACCTCTATCCTGGGTGGCTCAATGGAACAGACTCTTGAGAACTGTAGAGCCAAAACTGGCTCTGTCCCTGGAGGCCAAATCCAATTTGTAATGGGAAACAAATGTATGAGGAGTGGCCCAAGTGGCTGCTGCACAAATAGTGTCTAATGGAAGTCTAGCTTGAAAAGCTGTGGAAGTGGCTAAGCTTCTGGTTGAATGCGCTTTAGGTTTCGAGCACAGCTGTTTTCCCCTGAGCTGATAAATTTCAGAGATGACAGAAGAAAGCCATCTAGACAAGGTCACTTTTGAGACAGGAAGGCCTTTCTTGTTATCAGCATAAGAAACAAAGAGCTGATCGGATTTCCTGAATTGTTTTGCTCTGTCCAAATAATATCTGAGTTGGCGGTGGACATCAAGATAATGTAATTTTTGTTCCGATCTGTTTGAATAGTTTGGGAAAAATACAGGAAGATCAATAGACTGATTCAAATTAGTCTTTGAGGCGACCTTAGGCAAAAAGGTCGGATTAGTTCTTAATGATACTCTGTCTTTGTGGAAGACTAAATAGGGGGTGCGAACAGATAGAGCATGAAGTTCAGACACCCTCCTAGCCGATGTAATAGCAACCAGGAATAAAGTTTTCCATGAAAGAAATTTCAAGGAACATGAAACAGCTGGCTCGAAGGGAGGAAGAATCAAGGATGTCAGCACTAAATTTAGGTCCCATTGAGGAGGCGGACTCCTGATTGGAGGTTTCAGGAGAAAAATTCCTTTCAAGAAGGCTCTACAAAGCCTGTGGGACATAATGTTGTGATCTGCGAACCCGACATGAAAGTTCGAGATAGCAGCCAACTGAACTTTGACTGTGGAAGAAGAGGAGCCCGCGTGAAAAATTTCCGCTAAGAAATCCAAAACTGCTTGTACTGGAGCAGTGAAGGGATCAATATTTTTGGCTTTTGCCCAATAAGAAAAACGTTTCCATTTGCTAGTATAAATCCTCCTTGTAGAGGATTTTAAGGAAGCTACTATGATGTCTCTAACAGGATTAGAGATCATAGGAAGCCTGGCTAAGGAAGGAAGTGGAGCAACCATGCTGTGAGGTTGAGAGAAGGGATAGACCGGTGCAGCTGACCCGATTGGTGAATCAGAAGGTCTGGCACTGGGTCCAGATGCCACGGCTGCACCAAAAGGTGACGATGGAGGAACGGAAACCAAATTTGTCGAGGCCAATAAGGAGCAATGAGAATCATTTTGGCTCTCAAAACGGTGGCTTTCTGGATTACTTGTGGAATCGGAGGAAAGGCATAAAGAAGTCCCTGGGGCCAATCCTGGGTCAGAGCGTCTCTGGCGGGATGGCCTGGCAGTGGGAAGAAAGAGAAGAAGTCTGGGCATTTGCTGTTTTGGGGAGTAGCAAAAATATCGCAACATGGGCGGCCCCATTCTAGAAAAATCTCCTCCACTATAGATTGTTTGAGAGACCACTCGTGAGGCATGAGAATAGCTCTGCTCAATCTGTCCGCTAAAATGTTGGTTTTCCCAGGGATATGCGTTGCTACCAGAAACCGATGAGAGGAGATCGCCCATTGCCAAAGTCTGAGCGCTTCTCGACACAAGGGGTAGGACTTGGTTCCGCCCTGTTTGTTGATATACCATACTACAGACATGTTGTCTGTGTGGACTGCAATTGTCCCCAAGGGAAGAAAATCGTTGAGGGCTTGCAACGTTAAAAGCACTGCTCTCATCTCTAGGACATTTATGTGCAGGTGGTATTCGAACGGTTGCCACGTCCCATGAACCATCCTGCCCTGATAATGCCCCCCCACCCGATCAGGGAGGCATCCGTAGTGACAGTGGCTACCGGGGCTGGGGGTACAAAGGGTCTGCCTTGGTGAATCTGGGAAGAAGTAATCCACCAAGAAAGATGATTCTTGCAAATCTGTGTCACCAGTATTTGGTGACGCATCGGAAGTTGTTGGTAAGACCACTGAGTGAACAACATCCACTGAAGAAGGCGCATATAGAAGCGGGCCAGGGGAAGAAGGGTAATGGCCGCAGCCATGAGACCCAACACCTTTAGAACCATTCTGGCTTGTACTTTCTTGCTGGCTAGGATGATTCTCACGTGACTTTGAATATCTGAGATTCTTTGGTCTGTGAGGGTAGCTGACATCCGAACAGTGTTTAAGTTTGCGCCTATGAAAGTAATAGACTGGCAGGGCAATAAGGAGGATTTTCCGTAGTTGATCGAGATGCCCAATTGAGTGCAAAGATTTATTGTGTAATCCCTGGCTTGAAGAAGCTGATGCCTGGTGGTGGCTGAAAGGAGCCAGTCGTCGAGATACGGAAACACCTGGAATCCTTGACGTCTCAGGTGAGCCGTGACCACTGCCATACATTTGGTGAACACTCTGGGGGCTGTAGTGAGACCAAAGGGCAGGGCTCTGAATTGGAAATGACTGGACCCCAGCCGAAAGCGGAGAAACCTTCTGGAGCGTCTGTGAATTTTTATGTGATAGTACGCATCCTGAAGATCTATTGAGCACATCCAGTTGTCCTTCTGTAAGAAGGGCAGAATTGACTGAATTGTGACCATTCGGAATCTTGTCTTTCTTACAGACTTGTTGAGTCTGCTGAGATCCAATATTGGTCTCCAGTCTCCCGTCTTTTTGGGGACCAAAAAGAACCTTGAGTAGATTCCGGGCTCTGAATGGTCTGTTGTAACTGGCTGAATGGCTCTTTTTTGTAGAAGTTTTAAAACTTCTAACTCTGCAATTTCCCTTAGACCGGGTGGTACATCTGGAAGAGAATTTGAGTGAGAGAAGGGAGTTTCCTCGAAAGGAATTTTGTAACCCTTGGATATGATCGACTGTACCCATCTATCTTGAGTTAGGGAAAGCCAGGCTTCTGGGTACAGCGATAGTCTTCACCCGACTGCCTCCAAGGATGGACAGTCGGGCAACATCTCAGGGATGCTGAAAGGGCTCATCAGAGAGAGGCTCTCTGCTTCCCTGGTTTTGTGGACCCCCTCTGCCTCTAGGGCAGCGTCTGTTATTGTTACCCCCTCTGCCTCTAGGGGTAAACTGACCACGTGAATCCGGCGTGACTCCTTGGGATTTGCGGAACCACATTTTGCCACCCTTCTGTCCTTTAGGGTAAGGTCTAGAAGGGGTGGAAAAATGGACCCCTACGGCAGAAAGAGTCTTGCCGTCCTGCTCACACCTGGTCAATGTTTCCTTCACTTGAGGGCCAAACAAAGCTGACCCATCAAAGGGAGAGTTTGTGAAGGGCGCCTTAAAGGGATCTGCAAAATTACAGAGCCGCATCCAGGCTTGGCGTCTAAGAGCCACACCTGTACCTGCGGCCCTACTCGCTCCATCTGCTGCATATGATATCAGTCGCATGGAGGAGTTAGCAATAGAATTAAGGGTTCCTAGCTGCGAAGCAATTTTTTCCTGTGCCCCTGCAGCTGTGGGATCCTGTACTACTTCACCTAGCTCCTTAAGGATATCCCTTTGGAGTCTGGTGAAGTGACATAAGTAGTTCAGCGAGCGCATAGCAAAGGTCGCTGAAGAGAACATCCGCTTACCATACCTATCCATGGTCCTAGAGTCCTTATTAGGAGGATGGACAGGTACGGAAGGATCTGCAAGTTCTTTCTTAGTGGCAGCCGCCACCACCATGGCATCAGCAGGGACACCTTTCGTAAGGAATTGCTTGTCCGAAGGGGCAGTAATAAATTTAGACGGCCTCCTAGGAACTGGCTCTACAGAGTCAGGAGCAGCCCAAGCCTTTCGAGCAATAACCTGCATAAGGGGGTCGAAAGGCGGAGACACCTAGGAGGTGGAGGGCCGAGATCCAAACGCCTCCAGGTATACCGACTCATCCTCAGAGGGATTATTGGAGGGCCAGTTTCCCCTCTGTTTAAGGAGTTCTAGGATGTCTGAAAAGGAGACATCCTCAGAGGGGGATCTTGGGGATCCCTCCGACTCATCTAAGTCGGTATCTGAAGTGATAGACTCGGGGGAGTCTACGTGTTTCCTCTTACAGGTCCTCTTGCGCGGAGGATCCCCTGACTGATCAGGAGAATCCTCGGAAGAGGGGGTTCTTCCCAGTGGGGAAACCTGAGGCGGAGGATCTCTGGGTCCGGGAGCAGCAGAGATATCGACAGGCACCGTAGAGGGAGGAGCTAAGGGAACAGACTGCTGGCTGAGTCCAGTGGCCAGCACACTCTTCATCACCTCGAAGGCTCCCCTCCCAGGGAGGTCCGAGAGAACCCGTTCCGAAGAACCAGGAACTCCAGGGCCCACCGAAAGGGAAGGCTCCGAGGCAGATGTCGGAGCCGAGCTCACCAAGGCCGAGGCTCCAAGGGGAAGAGTGGGGTCGGACAAGGGTCCGATGCCACTCACCCCCTCGGAGGAGACCAGGAAGCCCGACCACGAATCCCTCTAAGGAAGGTCTCAAGAGGAGATAAGAGTAGAGGCTGAGGGAGCAGAAGGGGGGGGGGTATCTGTCCCTCAGCCATAGCAGAAACGATTCCCGAAGACTCCAGCTCCAAACTCTGAGGTAGAGTCGAAGGAGGAACTGCAAGGGGGTGTGGACTAATAGTCGTCTGTTGAGACGGACTATGTAGCATCTGGGCCAGTGCCTGTGATTTTAATAATCTACTGACCACCCTCTCTAAATCATGGTCAGAAAGCCTGGATGACCTGGATGATCGGCTCTGATGGCTCCGTTCCGAGAGGAGAGGCCGGAGCCGAGAGTATCGGTTCCAAGGAAGGGGACCTGGACCTCTTCCTTGAAGGAACCATCGGAGCCGACGAAACCATGGATGCCGTCGGAGCCGACAACTTTTCGGCACCGACAGAAGGTCTCGATGCATCGGCTCTGGCCGGAGCAGATACAGACATAAAGGTAAGGGTGTCGGTGCCGGTCGGCGCCGACACCGAAGCCTGAGCCACATGGTGGTCGGAACCAATCGGAGCCGACACCGATGTGACCGAACCAGTATCGGCACCGATAGCCATCGGTGCCGAGGGTTTGTGCAAACCAGGATCGGCTCCAGCCAGAGCCGATCTCGACTCTGAAAGAGTCGGAACTGAGGCCGCAGGCTTAGACACAGAAGCCTGGGCCTTGGAAGACTTGGAAGTCTTACTCGGGGCCGACTTAGCCGGAGAGCCCTCCGGTTTAAGTAGGCCCCTCAAAATCAATTTGTTTCTCCTCTCCTGCAGGACTCTCTGGCTAAAGGAATGACAAATCGCACAGGAGTCCTGCAGGTGGAGAGGTCCCAGGCAGTATAAGCAAGAAGTGTGACCGTCTGTCAGAGACATCTTCTGACAGCACGAGTCACACTTCTTAAAGCCTGAGACCCTTTCCTTGGACATAGTTGCAAAAACACACACACAACACAGTCCCAAGAAACAGTTATCCCAAAATAATCAGATAACTAACCTCTCACACACACACACACACACACACACACACACACACACACACACACCCTAACAAGGGGGGGATGGGAGGGGAGAAGGCCTGACTAAAAATATAAAGGAGTGAGGGATTTTCTAGTCAGAAAGGGACTTAATCTAACTAAAAACGTTAAAAATAAAGTTTTAAGATGAAAAAGGGGCAAAAACAGTAATATCTAAATCACTTACCAGGAGCTGGCAAAAGGAGGACCTCATCAGCAAGGCAAAGCGAGATCTGGGTACTTACCGCCTTGCATCATGGGATATGGGGCTGCCTCGAGCTGGTAAAAGTGACTCTCGAGCTTAGCAAGTGCCGAGTCGGAACCCATCAAGCAAGAATGAAGGCGAGATTGACAACTTAACATCAATAAATTTGGTCTCAATAAAGCATATGGTAACCTGAATGAAGATGAAGAATTTGAACTTGCTTTCTTAATTGAAAATAATGGTGTCAGGATTATGAAACCAGATAAAGGGGGTGGAGTACTGATTATGAATTTGGTTAATTATAATAATAAAATGCTGGACATTTTGAATTCTAATACTTATACTAAGAGCTCCCTTAATGAAATGACTGGAGCTTATAGGAGAATAAAAGGGTTTTACTTAGGATATGTTCATTGATGGCTTGATTTCCATCAATGAATTATATTATCTTTCTGTTGAATATCCAGTGATTCCAACCATATTTGGATCCCTGAAAATTCATAAAAATGTCCACCAACCACCTATGAGGCTAATTGCTGATGCCCGGGGCTCCATTACTTATCCTTTGGCCAAATATTTAGATAAAGCACTGAGTGAATTTGTATGGAATGAACCCAATATCTGTCTTGATTCATGGGACTTTTTGAAGAAAATTGATGTAATGGAATATAAAAATGACTGTTTATTTATTACTATAGATGTCATAAATTTGTATAGTGTTATTTCCCCATGAGATAGGATTACAATGGTTTTGTGAATATCTCCAGAGTAAGAATATAGAACAGGACAAAGTTAATTTATATGAACATGGTTTTAAGGAATAATTTTATTTTATCTGAAGGAAAATCTTATTTGCAAAATGAGGGGGTTGCAATGGGTTCTGCATGTGGCGGGTTATATGCCAATATTGTCATGCTGGAATGGGAGAAACAGTTCCTATTCCCATCCCATTACTTCTCATTTTGTAAAAGTTATGTCTGTTATTTGGATGATATACTTATCTGGTGGGAAGGACCAAAAGACCTGTGATACCTTTGTAACTTTTATTAATGGTACCACTACTTTTTTGAAATTTACACACACTATTGGTAGTGACAGTATTTCTTACTTGGACATTTTGTTAATGAAAAGTGAGACACTAAATGGTTTTGTGGATAGAATATACCACAAGAATACATACTCAGATAGCTTCTTACACTTTAATAGTTGTCATCCATTTCATCAGAAACGGGCAGTAGTGAAGGGGCAATTTGTCCAAGCAGCCCGTATGACTACTGATTGGACTACTTTTTTGGAAGAGTGTAACATTCTTAAACAGATGTTTATTAAGAGAAATTACCCAATTAAATTAACTGACCAACTAATGGATGAAGTTATTAATAAAAGGCAGAGGGGTTACTTTGTACTTATTTTGAAAATTAAAAGTACAGTCAGTGTTGAACCTGTTATGAATGAGATTTTGGATACACACTGTTCAAGTAATGATAATTTCATTAATATGAATACTGCTGAGAAAAATGCAACTTTCCAGAATAGTTTCTTAACTACTTTTAATAGGGATGCATATAATATCAGGGATATTTTAAAAAAGAATTGGGAATTTATACGTAACGATAAAGACATGGTAAACATTCTTGGAGAGGTCCCAAGTTGTATATATAGGAAAGGTCATTGTTTGAAAAATATGTTTGAACATTATAGATTTAATCATAATAAGGGATATATGCATAAATGTGGGAGGTGTAAATTTTGTAGCAGTATTTTTGAAGCCCAAGTAATAGAAGTTAATGGTTTGAACATTTGGATTAATGGGAAATTTTCTTGCAATACAGAGAGAGTAGTTTACTGTGACCTATGCACTTTTTGCCCATGTTTCTATATTGGAAAAACTGAGCGCAAATTGAAAAACAGAATAGGAGAACATCTAAGGGACATACATGATGGCCATGAACATAATGCATTAGCTAAACACGTTAAATTACATCCTGAACATAATTTTAAATTCTTTGTATTGGAGAATTTAATTAATTTCCCTAGAGGAGGGGCTTGGCCATATTTATTAGAAAAAATGGAATTAGCTTGGCAGTTACAGCTTAATTCTGCATGTATGCCAGGCTTGAATGACAAAATATCTATTAGTAGCCTACTTAAGATAAAAGCACTTGGAAAACACTAACCAGTTTTATATATATATATATATATATATATATATATATATATATATATATCTTGTTATTTATTTATTATATTTTATATATTACCTGGTTTTATAGGTATATATATTGTGTCTATTAATATGTATTAATGATTATTATTATTAGATATGTATATTTCATGTTTGTTATTCTATTTATTCTTATTATATTATTGATGAAACTGAAGGCTTTTTTACATGCACATTGTTTCATACAGTGAACAGGAATATTCCATGTCTATTTTTAATTTTTAATTCTTATATTCACCTTAATGCTAGCCTAATAATTTCCTGGTCATGTTTTATATTGTTTTATTATGTTTTCATATGTTATAATACATACTAGAATTTTTAGATACACTGTCGCCTTAAATGCAGCATTACGAATTAACAGGAAATTAGGTCATCTGGCGCGAATACTATTGTATATTTAAACGTAGTTTGCATGAAGATATTTTGTCTGATGAAGTCTCTTGGATTGAATAACTGCGAGACGAAAGCACTAACCTTTTATTGAATTTTATGAATAAATAGTGTGTTTTATACGTTCAGTGTACTTTTTTTGCACCGGCCAGTGGATTCTATTTCGTCATTTGGAATCATAGGAATAAAAATGTCTATGTCTGCTTTCCATAGGTAAGGCAATTAACTTTTTATGACATTCGTTAAGGCAAGAAAAGAGGATCCCCAATGGGGTACTTAGCTGTAGTAGACTTCAACTCTTGTAGTCGGAAATCAACAAAGGTAAACTGCCAACTGGAACTCGTGCATGAAAAGCTTCTGCTTCGGGCTCCACGGCAAGGAAGACTGAGGAAGTGACGTCGGCTGCCTCCTTTTGTATCGGACACCCTGACTTCCTTTACAACAGAAGGCAACCAATGTCATTTTTACTTACCTTTGTTATTCTGGCCGACTGAGGGCTACTGGGAGCTGGATAACCCATTTGTTAGGACTGCAACAGTGAAACACAATGAACATCTGTACCTTTACTATTAAAGCCCTAGGCTGCTTTCTTATAGCCAGGTTTGGAGCATACACACAATGTGCCCTTTCAACTAACAACTCCTGCTGTGGAATACCAGTCCTGTTACTTATTTGTTGCTGTTGTTGTGTCTTTCGGCTTTTCCCAGTTACTTATTTGTGCTTTCATAAAATTAATGCAGTCTGTTCCTTCCGGTTTCTCTGCTATAGCTGAAAATTTCAGGTTTTCCCCACGCTCTATTTCTATTATTTTTTTAAACATCTTTTACTGAGCAGTCTCATATTCAGCCAGCCTTTTCTACATTTCAACCTCTGATTTTTGCAGCTTTACCACCTCATCTGAATATTTGTTTAAAGCTTCTTCCATTTTTCCCAGCCTTTTGCTTGTACTGATATACTCCATCAGTGTTTTGTTTATTTTAACCAGGTCTGTGTGCACTTGTCTTGTATCTTCCTATAGGTTACTGGAAATCTTATCTGTAGGTTGCGCTGCTTTTTGCTCAACAGCTGCAGAACTTTCCCCAGTCAGTGTTTCTTCCTCACTTTTTGTAGCTGATGTTTTCCAGGTCCTCTGTATTTCTTTTTTCCTGGCATCCAGGCAGTACACTAACTAGCCAGTTACTGAAATTTACCCATAAAAACAACTCCACTGCTCTTCTCTGTTATATGTCTGTTTTCACACTGGGAGAGCTAGAATTAAGTTGTTACTCAATGTGCAGTCATCTTGGAAGTCTCTGGGAATTTTTTTTTTTTTATTTTTATTTTATTTTAGCATTATTTATTTATGTATTATTTAAGCATTATTTAATTAATGGCTCTTGCATGCTTAACTCGAACCTGACCTCCGATTTAGGCATCTAAAAATAACTGTTAGTAGATACACAAATACAAAAAAATATATAAATAAGAGAATAAACAAATGTTTGTGTGTCACTCTGTTTCACTTAACGTAGTCTGAAGTTCCTCCTAAAAGCACAGCAAGCCCCAAAATAACAGTTAAAAAGCAAAAAGAATAGTACATCATAAAACAGTTACAGGGAAATTATTACACAAATAAAAAATTATCATTTAAAAATCCCAGTCATTTATCTTATGGAATGCCTTAAAACACAACCACGAAGTTTCATCTTTATGTAGAAAACATTAATGTGTCAAGAACACTACGTCAGTCATTTATAAAGAACTGTATAGTTAGCCTGTGACCAAGTTACTAAAATGAAAGCATCTGCATCTCTTGTAAAAGGGTTTCTGCATAATGGCAAAAGCCCTTGGTACCCCATAGTGCCTTGTTTATGCAGAGTCCATCTAATGGAGACAGCAACTGAAATGCATCTAGCACTAAACTGGACCAAAAACGGCTCTTCTCTATGCCAGGAGTCTCAAAGACAACCTACTCAGTCATATGGAAAATGTCTATGTATGTGTAGTTACAGAAACTTGGTTTAAATGAAAAGAAAGCACTCCCTCCATACCCGAGTTTTGCACCTACCTTGCTTTCATCAGGTCTGCTGCAGTAGTATTTCCATATTTTTTGAGGACCACATCTCATCTACACAGACACCCAGAGACCTACAAACTGAGCTGCAAGAAGTTCAATTTATCACAGACATGACAAGCTACCATCTCATAACATGCAACACAACTGACAACATGTTGCCAGATGATTATGTTACATTCTAGGAATTTAGAAGAAATTCCATTAAGTAATAACTCCCTAATCCTATGCAACTTCAATTACTCAGACATATACTGGACACCTATAGCTCTAATAGAGGATACGCCCAGATATTTTTGGATTTGATAAATAGGAATACCTAGGATCAACTAGTACACTCACTAAAGGTCAACATGGCTCTCAACCTCTTGACAGAAAAAATCTGGACAAAGCCAAAAGTAATGGGGGCCTAGGGACAAAGTTCCAAAAATAGGGACAATATTTAAATATTGCTCTTATAAACTTAGAAAGTTGCTAGAATAAAAGGTTTTGTGTTACCTTGCACTTTTTCTGAATGATATGAAGTCTGAAACTAAAATGCCTGTCATTATTTAGTGAATTCAGTCCTCACTGATTTGCCACAAAAATCCAGAAAACTACAAATTTTATGAGGAACAGACCAAAAATATGTGTCAAAAATCTGGACAGTCTATGAAAATCTGGACAGCTGAGAGGTATGTAGGTAAAATATTCTGAATCTGGTCCACACTAATATTGCCTCTAGCTTCTCGAACTCCTACAGACTCTCCTTCTCCAGTTGTTAGACTATTAACTAGTGACATTTTCTATTAAAAGCACTAACTCTCCGTTATCAATGTCACCATATTTAAGGCCTTCAAAAGGGTGAACCTTATACAGTTGTATGATGAAATCATTCAACTCATCCATGACTCCACTGACCCAGACACAGCAGCCGACTTCGCCAAGGAAATTTATACCCACAGACAATCTAGCAGTTTCAACTACAGTCTAGTATACAACATGAGAAAAAAACTCCTTAAAGTGTAAGGCTAGAACTCCTCGGAACGAGGACAGTATACAACACATTACCTCAAAATGCTTTTTCTGAGATCAAGGTACAGTGAAGAATAGGATATTTGCCCTTTCCTCAATGTAGTACGATCTTGGAGTTGGAAAATATATTTAGCGTGAGGTGTGGGGGAAGCAGCCCCCCATAATAGGAAGTTCGAGGTCCGTTTTTAAGGTATTATCAAAACACAAAAAAACTTCCTCCATGGGTCCTGACAACTCACCAGGCTTTTCACTGAACCTTGCCTTAAAATGTTTAACTCTAGCCACAGGCTGTTTTCTCACATCCTGACCCACTGTTGTGGTTATGCCCCTCATAAGTGTGGCTCTGCCATAGGCTCTGGAAATTATAGACCAATCAGCCTTACAGGTTTAATCTGTAAAAGTATGCAGTACATCATAAAGTATATTAATTATGATATTCCCCCTCCTGTTTGGCATCTCAGAAATTAAAATCAGGACCTCGGTTAACCAGATTTGCAGATGACTGCAAACTGTATGCAACTATCAAAATCCCCTCAGATATCTGCAGACTTCAGGTACCACTTACCTGCTTAATATCTGATGTACAGGAAATGGGCTTAAACTGAATGATGAAAAAATGTTATGTACACACCATAACGCTCCAACTGTGTTCTCCATTTTCATTCTTCCTCAACCTGTGGGTTCAGATCCAATCTTCAGATCCGACTTGGCCATTGCAATAGCTTGTGGCAACCAAAAAGTTCTCAAGTTCTTCTCTTACCCATACACACCCTTCTCAAGTTACATCAGATCTTGCTTGGTGAAAGAGAAATATCTATCTATTGATACACACACAAGAAAACACAAGGTATAGAAGATTAGATATACAGATAGCGTGACCATTTCTGGAGATTAGCACAGGAAAGTGACAATATAGGTTCATAGGTATGTACTAGGCCAATGGCTTGCAGCCTTTACAAGCCTAGCCCATAGAAGTGCCCTGTCTTTGTGCCTCCCGATGTTAGTTCCCAGTGCCTCTATCAAGGAGAGCCACTGGAGTGATCCCCAGGGTGAACTTTCTATTTTCCATCCACTCATCAAGATTTCTCTTGAACAGGGCCAGTGAGGTGCTCTGCTTGACATGTACGGGAAGTCTATTCTGGGAAGTCTCTGGTTATGAACCTGTCCCTCCGGCATGTTTTGTCGATTGTGGTAATGAGGCTGATGACTCTGGAGCATGTGGTGCAGAGGGATTGGGATTTCTTTAGAAGTAGCATTTCTAACAGAGCTGGGTCATACATGGCTTTGTAAGTCGAGCAGAGATCGCCTCTTAGTACACGATATGAGACAGAGAATAGCTGGAGTTTTTTGAGTCTGTCCATGTAGGACACGTGTTTAAGGCCTAGGATCCTCTTCATGAGGTACTTTTGTGGCCTCTCCAGCTGTTGCAAGTGTCTAGTGAGGTACATGCCAAATGGGGCATTACACTCTGACTGGTCTAATGAGGAAAGAGTAGAGAGAAATGATGACCTCTTTCATCTTGGATGCAAAATCCTTGGTAATGAGATGTGCCACACAGAAGGACTTTCTGACCACAGTGGCAATGTCGTGGTTGAAGGAGAGGTTGCTGTCAACCTGTGTCCACAGATCTCTTTCAGTGGGCTCCTATTGATGTGGTAATTAGTGGGAACTGAGTTTTTCCCAAATGAGATGATGACACATTTTTTGGCATCAAGCTTAAGACCATGGTTTAGACACCAGTCACTGGTCTCAGTGAGGCCTTTCTGTAGGATGTCTGCATAACTTGAGGAGTTAATAATGGCTCCTAGCTTTCAGTCGTCTGTGAACTTGGTCAGCCAGAGTCCCTCTGCGTGGCCTGGACTTCTGAGAAGTAGATGCCAAACAGAAGAGGACCCGGGACCGATCTCTGTGGGATTCCACTCATGACTGGTCAGCAGTCAGACTTGGAGTCCACTACTTTCACACTGTGGGTCCTATCTGTGAGCCAGTTTGCAACCCACGTAAAAATATAGTGGTTGATGCCTAGTTTGGTGAGTTTATCAATAATTCCTGAGTGAGGAATGGTATCAAAGGCCTTAGCCAGATCGAGGTAGGTTGTATGAACTGCCTTACCCTCATCCACAGCTCTGGTGACTGACTCAAAGAAGCCAACCAGGTTCAGCAGGCATGATCTACCTTTAACAAAACCAAATTGCATGGGATCTAGAGTTCGGAAATTCCCCTATATTCTTGTTAATTACAATGGATATAAAAAGTTTACATACCCCTGTTAAAAAGCCAGGTTTTATGATATAAAAAAATTACACCACAGTAAATCATTTCAAAACTTTTCCTACCATGTGGGTCTACCCCTAACCGGGAAAAGCCGAAAATACATTGTTAATGTGACCTATAACCTGTACAATTCAATTGAAAAACAAATTTGTTAAGAGGAAAAAATAAAAAAACGTACAATAAGCTGTCCACATAAGTGTGCACACCCTTAAACTAATAGTTTGTTGAAGCACCTTTTGAATTACAGCATTCAGTCTTCTTGGGTACACACCTGCCATCAATTAAAGAGACTCTGATTAACCCCAAATAAAGTTCAGCTGTCTTAGTAGGATTTTCTTGACATTTACTCAGTTGCCTGCTACAACAAAAGCCATGGTTCGCAGACAGCTTACAAAGCATCAAAGGGATCTCATCATTGAAATGCATCAGTCAGAAGAAGGGTGCAAAAAAATTTCCACAGCATTGGATATACCATGGAACACATTGAAGACAATCATCAAAAGGTGGAGAAAATATGGGACAACAGTGATGTTGCAAAGAACTGGACATCCCTCCAAAATTGATGAAAAGACAAGACAAAAACTGGTTAGGGTGGCTGCCAAGAGGCCTACAGCAACACTTAAGGAGCTGGAGAAATTTCTGGCAAGTACTGGTTGTGTACTACATGTGACAACAATCTACTATATTCTCCATATGTCTGGGCTATGAGGAAGGGTTGCAAGAAGGAAGCCTTTTCTTACACACAAAAACATCCAGGCCCAACTAAAATTTGCAAAACATTACACAAAGTCTCCCAAAAGGATGTGGGAAAATGTTTTATGGTCTGATGAGACCAAGGTCAAACTTTTTGGCCATAATTCCTAAAGGTACGCTTGGCACAAAAACAATACTTCACATCACCAAAAGAACACCATCCCCAGGGTGAAGCATGGTGGTGGCAGTATCATGTTTTGGGGTTGCTTTTCTTCAGCTGGAACTAGGGCTTTAATCAAGGTGGAGCGAATTGTGAACAGTTCCAAATACCAGTCACTTTTGGGCCAAAACCTTCAGGCGTCAGCTAGAAAGCTGAATATGAAGAGGAATTTCGCATTTAAACACGAGAATGACCCTAAGCATACTTCCAAATCAACAAAAGAATGGCTTCACCAGAAGAAAATTAGTTTTTGAATGGCCCAGCTGCAGCCCAGACCTAAATGCAATAGAAAATCTGTGCAGTGACCTGAAGAGGGCTGTGCACAAGAGATGCCCTCACAATCTGACAGATTGGAGTGCTTCTGCAAGGAAGAGTAGGCAAATACTGCCAAGATGTGCCATGCTGATAGACTCCTACCCAAGAATACTGAATGCTGTAATTAAATCAAAAGGTGCTTCAACAAAGTATTAGTTTAAGGGTGTGCACACTTATGCAATCGGCTTATTGTATGTTTTTTATATTTTTTTCCCCAACAGATTTATTTGTTTTTCAAATGAATTGTGGAGGTTATAGGTCACATTAAAGGTGGGAAAAGTTTGGAAATGATTTATTGTGGCCTCATTTTTTTATATCACAAAAACCTGGCATTTTAACAGGGGTATGTAAACTTTTTATACCTACAGTAGGTCCATGATGATGTGCTCCATAGCCTTACATATCAAACTCATCAGGCTAATGGGTGATAATTTCCAGGGTCTGTGGTCGCTCCTCCTTTATGGAGAGGAATGACTGTAGCAGTGCACCATTCGGTAGGGACAAAGTCTGAGGTGAGGCTGTGAGTGAACAGGGCACACAGATGTGGTGCCAGTTCACTTTGTAATTCATGTAGAACACAGCCAGGGATATTGTTGGGTCCCATGGAAGCTGTATTCTTGCCCTGGACATGCAGCTTTAACCTGTGCTGCAGTAATGCTGGGTGCCTGGCATTCTTCCGGTATTGAGATTGGTCCTTTGGGGGGGAGGGGTAAAGTTGGCACTGAATCTGTTGGCCAGTATGTTGGCAATATCTGTTGGCTCAGTATAGGAGGTACCATTGTGCAGTAACTCAGAGCAAATCTGGGTATTGCTGTGGAGATTCTTGATATAACTACAGAAGGCTTTGTGGTTGTTTTTAGTGTCTGTCGCAATGCTGCCTTCA
The DNA here is from genome assembly GCF_019279795.1 of Protopterus annectens. Classification (NCBI taxonomy): domain Eukaryota; kingdom Metazoa; phylum Chordata; order Ceratodontiformes; family Protopteridae; genus Protopterus; species Protopterus annectens. The sequence goes on from NC_056735.1 coordinate 15,234,616, forward strand.
TAGCTGGCTTTGGAGGTTTTGATGAGGGCTCTCAACTTTTTGTTGAGGCTAATAAGGGAATTTTTCCAGTCCTGGGACTTCACCTTTTTCTGCAACAGTTTCTTCCTTCTGTTGTAGAGTTTATTAATGGCAGGTGACCACCAGATTGGTTTCCTTTTTTTACAGGAGAGTGTCTTAGTTCTGTTGGGTATGGCTAGTTCCATGCATTTACGTACATGTTCATACAGTGCATTGGTGTATGATTCGGCAGTCATGCATCTATTTTCCCTTGGCGTGGGTGCCATGAAGTTAGCCACCTCTGTTTTTAGGAGTCCAAAGTCAGCTTTGGAGAAGTTTTTCAAGGTGGATACCTTTGCGAGGGGTGTGGGTGAAATGTGGATTTCCATGGTGATTAGTTTGTGGTCGGATCTAACCAGGGAGGAATTGACCATTAGTGTAGAGCAACGGTTGCCCATGTTAGTAATAACCAGGTCAGGTTGAGAAAGAATTAAAATGGACAACACAGACAGAACATTATGCTAAGTATATAAATTCTTTATCTGATGTTGTCAATTTTCCATATATCCTCAACCTATGGGACAGAGTCCCCAGCTACCCTAGATCCTGGGTGGATTCAAGGAAGGATGTTCCTTAGCACCACTGAATCAAATGATGCTCTTCCCCTGGACACCAAGTCCAATTTGTAATGAGTAACAAAGGTATGGGAAGTAGCCCAAGTTGCAGCTGCACAAATATCATCCATGAACGCTCTACCTTGAAATACTGATAAAGCTGCCATGCCTCTAGTTGAATGGGCTCGCAATGGTTTTGGTAAAGTAATACCCTGTTTCTTGTAAATGAATGAAATACAATCTGTGATCCATCTAGCCAATGTTACTTTGGTCACTGGTTTGCCCAATCTTACTTCTGAGAAAAAAACGAAGAGTTGGTCGGACTTTCTGATTTTTTTTTGTCCTATGAAAGTAAAAATGTAATCGTCTTTGAACATCTAATAAATGTAGCAGATATTCGCTTGTATTGGAAAATTTAGGAAAGAATACTGGTAAACTGATGGATTGGTTGACATTGGTGTCTGACACTATTTTAAGTAGAAAAAATAGATTAGTACGCAATGTAACCCTGTCTTTATGAAAGATCAAATATAGTGGTTGTGACAATAAAGCTTGAATTTCTGAAATTCTTCTTGCAGAGGCTATGGCTACTAAAAATATAGTTTTCCAAGAAGAGATCCAGATCGTTTTAGATAAATGTCCTCCATTTACTGGAGTACAGTTTACTTGTAGATGGCTTATGAAAGGATAAAATTATGTGATGGACTGAAGAAGACAGCTTAGGTTATCTGGCTATCAATGGAATTGGAGAAGCCAAGCAGTTAGTCCGAGGTCTGGAATGTTTCGATGAATCATACCTGTCGGGTGATACAGAATCCTTGGTTGTTGAAGTGAGTGAGTCCAGAATGGGAACAAAATCTGTCAAGACCAATATGGTGCAATGAGGATTACTTTGCTCTTAACCTGTTTGCTTTCTGCAGAAATTTCATGATTAAAGGAGTTGGGAGAAAGGCATAAAGGAGACCAAGGGGCCAAGTGTGAAGTACAGCATTCCTCAGTGATTTCCCTTGTGGGGGGATCAGGGTAAAATAGCTGCTGCACTTGTTGTTTAGGGGAGAGGCAAAAAGACTGCAGCAAGGCTAGCCCTATTTGTGGAATATCCTTTCTGCAACTATCTGATTGATGGACCAGCAAATCTCTTAAATGTCCAGATTTTTGCAGAATGTCCAGACGTTTGGCTCATATTTTCAGTCTGTTCCTCATAAAAGTTGTGGTTTTCTGGGAAATCACTGGGATGACATAAGGACTGAAGTCATTAAATAATGGCATACATTTGAGTTTCAGACTTCAAATCCTTCAGAAAATGTATGTTAAAACAAACTCTGTTACTCTAGCATCTTTCTAAGTTTATAAGGGCAATATTTAAAATATGTTTCTATTTATGGGCCTTTGTCGTCCCCCCTCTATTTTGTCTAGCTTTGTCCAGATTTCTTGCACTAAAACGTTGAGAATTATGGGGACCACTTGTGAGGCATAACAATGTATCTACTCAATTTGTCTGCTATCACATTGACTTACCTGGAATATGTGTTGCTACTAGAAAGCAGTTGGATGAGATCACCCACTGCTACACTCTGAGCATTTCTTGACACAAGGGGTAGCATCTGGTTCCCCCTTGTTTGTTGATGTACCAAACTACTGACATGTTGTCTGTCTGAATAGCAAATGTCCCTAAGGGGAGAGCATCCTGGAAAGCCTGCAACACTAAAAGCACTGCTCTAATCTCTAGGACATTGATATGCAAGTTGGCCTCTTCAGGCGACCAAGTGCCTTGGCCAGTATTCCCCAGAAAATGCCCCCTCCCACCATAACTGGGAAGCATCTGTGGTCACTTGGGCCATGTGTTGAGGGGGAATAAATGGACGGCCCTGATGAACTTGCTGGGAATGAATCCATGATAACAGGTCTCTCTTGCATAGGTTGGTGATTCTTATCTGGGTTGACACTGGTTGGTAGAGAATGGACCACTGAGCTGAAAGTAGCTACTGCAAGATTCTCATGTGAAACCTGGCCAGCAAAATCAGAGTTATTGCCTCCACCATGGATCATAGAGCCTGAAGAAATAGGAGTGCAGAGACCTTCGTATTGCAAATTAGCTTCCTGACTTGTGATCTGATAGTTTCTACACTGGAAGGGGAAAGAGAAACTATTATTTCATCTGTGTTAAGAATTGCACCTATGAATTCTAAACACAGTGTCAGTTCTAGAAGGCATTTCTCATAATTTACAGTTATCTGTAGATTGGAACACATCTGGAGAACACTGTCTTTTGCTTCTATTGGTTGATGCCTGGTTGGAGCAGATAACAGCCAGTTGTCCAGATAGGGAAACACCCGGAATCTTTGCAGTCTCAAGTCAGCTGCAACTACTGCCTTGTACTTGGTTAGTACTTTGGTGGCAGTAGTTCTGAAGTGATAATGACTGGCTTCCAGCTGGAAGTGTAGGTACCTTCTGGATCGCTTGCCTATCTTTATGTGATAGCACACATCCTAAAGGTCTAAAGAGCACATCCAGTCATCCTTTACCAAAAAGGGGAAGCATGGACTGAACCATGACCATCTTGAACTTGCTGCATTTAAATGATTTGTTTAGTTTGCCGAGATCCCAAATTGGTCTCCAGTCCCATCTTTTTTTAGCACTAAAAAGAACCTTGACTAATTTCCGGATCCTCTCTGGTCCTGAGGGACCGCTTGGATTACTTTTTTTTTTCTAGCAGCCTTTGTACCTGAATAGCTGTTGTTCCCTCTGATTGGGTGAATCAGGGATTTTTTGAACTGGTGAGGTGGAAGGGTGAAGGATATAATATGTATCCTCTGGAAATGGTCCTCTGCACCCATGCATCTGATGCTATTGTTAGCTAAGCTCTCTGATGAAGGGACAGTCAGCCCCCAATTGCCTCCAAAGGAGGAGGATCATGTCTCCTTTCAGGAACACTGAAAAATAGAAGTTATGTTCTTACCATAACGTTCCATGTTAGTTGTCTTCTTCTCGCCTTCTTCTTGCTGGATGGGTTCGGAGCCGACCTCGGCTCCGACTCGGCCACTCTAAAAGCTCGAGAGTTGGTTACACCGGCTCGAGGCTCCCCTTATATCCCACAATGCTAGGCGAGAGTTACCTCAGATCTCGTTTGTAAGCTAACCCCAGCTTATAACAGTAACAGTATAACTGTAAAACAGAATCCACCTCTAACAACAGGAAGAAAGAAGGGTGACCTACATCCTGAACCAAGAAATATGCATAATAGCATATGACTAAGAAAGAGGTGGTAGAAAGAGAGGTCACGATCACAACTCCTCTAGGTCTGTCCAGGCCAGGGGGAAGGAGGGTGGGGCAAGAAGAAGGCGAGAAGAAGACAACTAACATGGAGCGTTATGGTAAGAACATAACTTCTATATGTTAAGTTGTCTATCTCGCCTTCATTCTTGCTGGATGGGACCGTCCCTAGCACCTTGTCCCGGGTGGCCTAACGGAACAGACTCCTGAGAACAGTGGAACCAAAATTAGCTCTATGCCTAGAAGCTAAATCCAACTTATAATGAGAAATAAAAGTGTGAGGAGTAGCCCAAGTAGCCGCTGCACAAATGGTGTCAATAGGCAGTCTGTCTTGGAAGGCTAAAGAAGTAGCCAACGCTCTGGTGGAATGGGCTTTAGGTTTGTTAGGCAATTTTTGTTGTCTAATTTCATATACCAGGGAAATCAAAGATGTTAGCCATCTGGATAATGATACCTTTGAAACTGCAAGTCCCTTTCTGCTTTCCGCATAGGAGACAAACAGCTGATCAGATTTTTTGAATTGTTTCGTCCTATCCAAGTAGTACCTTAATTGACGATGAACATCCAGGCAGTGTAATTTTTGTTCAGACCTATTGGAATACTCTGGGAAAAAGACAGGAGGTCAATGCTTTGGTTTAGATTTGATGTTGAAACCACCTTAGGCAAAAAGGACGGGTTAGTTCGTAAGGATACTCTGTCCTTATGGAACAAAAAGATAAGGAGAGCGACAACTGGGTGCTTGAAGTTCTGAAATTCTTCTAGCTGATGTGATAGCCACCAGAAAGAGAGTTTTCCATGATAATAATTTCAAGGAACAAGAAGCTGCAGGTTCGAAAGGGGAAAGAATCAAAGAAGCAAGAACTAAATTTAGGTCCCAAGGAGAAGGAGGATTTCTTATAGGAGGTCTGAGAAGAAAAACTCCTTTCAAAAAGGCTTTGCAAAGTTTGTGGGACATTAGGGCAGATTCAGAAATACCCACATGGAAGTTAGAAATAGCTGCCAATTGAACCTTAAGAGTAGATGGAGATGAACCTGCATGGAAGAGTTCAGCTAGAAAATCAAGGACTATTTGGATGGAAGCGGTGAAAGGATCTATGTCCTTTCCTTGTGCCCAATATGAGAAGCGTTTCCACTTACTCAAATAAATCTTTCGAGTGGAAGATTTATGGGAAGCTATCAATATATCTCTAACAGAGTGAGATAATTGAGGAAGCCTGGCTACGGTTGGAACTGGAGGAACCAAGCAGTGAGGTTCAGAGAGGGAGGGCGATGAAACTGACCCGACTGGTGGATCAAAAGATCTGGAACTAGGTCCAGATTCCACGGTCGCTCAAAAGAAATCGATGTAGAAAGGGGAACCACACTTGTCGAGGCCAGTAAGGAGCAATGAGGATCAATGAGGCCTTCTGAGCGATAGCTTTCTGTATTACTTGAGAGATCAGTGGGAAAGGAGGAAGCATACAGAAGTCCCGGGGCCAAACTTGGACTAGAGCGTCCCTGCTGGGTTGGCCTGGTAAAGGGAATAGAGTGAAATATTCTCTGCACTTGCTGTTTTGGGGAGTAGCAAAAAGATCGCAGCAAGGCTGACCCCACTTGAGAAAAATTTCTCTCACTACAGAGTCTTTCAGAGACCACTCGTGAGGCATGAGTATAGCTCTGCTCAACTTGTCCGCAATGTGATTGGACTTCCCGGGGATGTGCGTTGCTATCAGAAAACGCTGAGAAGAAATTGCCCATTGCCACAGTCTGAGTGCTTCTCGACACAGGGGGTATGATCTGGTTCCGCCTTGTTTGTTGATGTACCACACTACAGACATATTGTCTGTCTGGATTGCAATCGTTCCCAAGGGAAGAGAGTCTTGAAGGGCTTGCAACGCTAAAAGCACTGCTCTCATCTCCAGAACATTTATGTGCAAGTGGCATTCGTTTGGTTGCCATGTGCCCTGGACTGTCCTGCCCTGATAATGCCCCCCCCACCCGATCAGGGAGGCATCCGTTGTCAGAGTAGCAACCGGAGGAGGTGGAACAAATGGTCTTCCCGACAGGAGCTGGGGGGCAGACATCCACCACATGAGATGGCTTTTGCACGCTTGCGTGATCATAATGGTGTGAGACATTGGAAGTTCCTGGTATGACCATTGAGTGAAAAGCATCCACTGAAGGATCCGCATGTGGTATCTGGCCAATGGAAGGAGAGGTATGGCCGCTGCCATGATTCCCAACACCTTTAGAACTAACCTGGCTTTGACTCTGTTGTTGTTGAGAAGAAGTGACACCAATTTGTGAATGTCTGATATCCTTTGGTTCGTTAGCCTTGCAGACATGTTTATAGTATCTAGATTTGCGCCTATGTAGGTAATAGTACGACAAAGGCGACAAAACAGACTTTTCGCAATTTATTGAAATACCCAGTTTTGACAAACGCGAAAAGTATAATCTCTGGCCATCAGAAGGAGATGCTTGGTGGGAGCTGTGAGAAGCCAGTCGTCCAAATATGGAAACACCTGGAATCCTTGTCGTCTCAGGTGAGAAGCTACCACTGCCATGCATTTGGTAAACACCCGGGGGGCAGTGGTGAGACCAAAGGGCAGGGCCCTGAACTGAAAATGACTGGTTCCCAGCCTGAAGCGGAGGAATCTTCTGGAGCGTCTGTTCATTTTATGTGATAGCACGCATCCCGAAGGTCTATAGAGCACATCCAGTTTCCTTTGCCCAAAAGGGGAAGAATGGATTGCAGCGTGACCATCGAAATCTTGTTTTCTTGACTGATTTGTTCAAGACACTGAGATCCAAAATCGGTCTCCAGTCCCCTGTTTTCTTTGGAACTAAAAAGAACCTTGAGTAGATTCGGATCCTTGTTGGTCTGCTGGCACTGACTGAATTGCTCTTTTGCAAGCAGTTTTGAAATTTCCAAAGCTGCTATATCCCTTTGAGCGGGTGGAACATCTGGAAGGGATTTTTGACTGATTTGGAAAATGAAGAAAGGGGATAGAATAGCCTTCGGAAATGATGGACTGTACCCATTTGTCTTGAGTCAGGGATAGCCAGGCTTCTGGGTACAGTGACAATCTTCCCGACTGCCTCCGAAGATGGGCAGTCGGGCAACACCTCAGGGATGCTGAAAGGGCTTGTCAGGAAAGGCTTCCCGATTGCCCTGGTTCTGCGGACCCCCCCTGCCCCTAGGGCGACGTCTACCATTGTTATTCCCACCTCTGCCTTTGGTAGGAAAACGACTCTGTGTGTCAGGCGAAGTCCCTTGAGATTGTTTACGGAACCACATCTTCCCACCCTTCTGGCCTTTGGGGTAAGGCCTAGAAGGAGTCGAAAAACGGACGGCAGAAAGGGTCTTGCCATCAGTCTCGCACCTAGTCAGGGTCTCTTTCACTTGAGGACCAAAGAGAGATGATCCATCAAAAGGGGAGTTCGTGAAAGACGTCTTGAAAGGGTCCGCAAAATTGCATAGCCGCATCCAGGCGTGCCTACGTAAAGCTACACCTGTCCCTGCGGCTCTGCTCGCTCCATCGGCCGCATAAGAGAGGTGGCGCATGGAGGAGTTGGATATGGAATTAAGGGTAGCCAGCTGCGTGTTCATTTTTTTTTGGAAACCCGCAGCTGTAGGATCCTTTAACATTTCACTCGCTTCCTTGATCAAGTCCCTTTGAAGACGAGTGAAATGGCACAGGTAGTTCAGCGAACGCATGGTAAATGTCGCTGAGGAGAACATCCGCTTCCCGTACCTATCCATGGACCTAGATTCCTTGTTAGGTGGATGGACAGGCACTGAAGGATCAGCCAGTTCCTTCTTTGTGGCAGCAGCTACCACCATAGCATCCACAGAAACTCCTTTTGATAAAAATTGCTTGTCTGATGGAGCTGTGATGAACTTAGAGGGTCTCCTGGGAGTGGGGTCCACTGAATCAGGAGCCGTCCATGCCTTCTTAGCAACCACCTGCATGAGGGGGTCAAGGGGGACACCCAGGAGGTGGAAGGGCGAGCCAAACGCCTCAAGATACACAGATTCGTCCTCCGAAGGGTTGAGGGCTGGCCAATTTCCCCTCTGTTTCAGGATCTCCAGAATGTCTGCAAATGAGACATCTTCAGAAGGGGAACGGGGGGAACCCTCAGAATCATCCAGATCTGTGTCTGACGTGATAGACTCAGGTGAGTCAATGTGTTTCCTCTTGCACTTCCTCTTCCGAGGGGGCTCTTCTGCCAAATCAGGAGAGGCTTCGGAAGAGGATGAAATCCCCACAGGGGGCTCCTGAGGAGCTGGCTCTCTGCGGTCCGGGATGAGGGAGTGAGTCGACTTACCCTGAGGCAGCATAGAGGGAGGGGCGGACGGAGCAGACTGTGGAGTAGAGCCAGGCTCTAACACACTCCGCATGACCTCGAATGCACCCCCGTCAGGCAGAGCCAGAGGTCCCCGCTCCGAGGAGCTAAGAACCCGCCTCGGCACCGACAGTGATGGCTCGAGGTCGATGTCGGAGCCGAACTCACCAGCGCCGAAGCTCCGAGAGGGAGAGGGGGTCGGACAAGGGTCGATGCCACTCACCCCTCGGAGCCGACGAGGAAGTCCGGCGCCGAGATTCCTCCAAAGAAGAAAGCGGAGCGACGACGGGCCGAAGACAATTGTCTCGGCTCCGGTAATCACAGTCTCGGTTCCGACGCGACCCGGCTCGAACTCAAAAGAGTCGAAGGAGGAAGGAGTTGATGGATCGGGGCAGGCACCGACTGATGAGTCGGGCTCTGAAGCATCTGGGCTAGTGCCTCGGACTTAAGTAGTCGACTCACTACCCTCTGAAGGTCATGATCGGACAGCCTCGATGACCTAGAGGAGTGAGACCTTTGGCTCCGTTCAGACAGCAGGGGAGATCCTGGAGCCGAATGAACGGAGCCAAGAGATGGTGACCTAGACCTCTTTCTAGTTGTCGGCTCCGAAGGTCTGGTCGGAGCCGACACGGGTACCTCAATAACCTCGGCTCCGGCCGGAGCCGAGGGAGCCAAAGAAACTGTGGACTGAGACTTATCGGCTCCAGCCGGAGCCGATAAAGGCAAAGGTTGAGCAACCTGAGGTCTCGGCTCAGAAGCCGGAGCCGAAGACCTCGATGCCTTAGAGGGCTTCCCTGTTGAAACTGACAGGGAATCCTCTGGCTTCAATAAGCCTCTCAGAATTAACTTGTTTTTTCTTTCCTGCAGGACCCTGGGGCTGAAGCCATGGCACACAGCACAGGAGTCCTGCAGGTGCAAAGGCCCCAGACAATAGACACAAGAAGTGTGAGCGTCTGTCAGAGACATTTTCTGACAGCACGCATCACACTTCTTGAATCCGGAGACCTTTGCTTCTTTAGACAATTCCCTAACTGACAGGTGTACACAAACACACACGCAAACACACAAGTTATACCCTGTCAGGAAAAATAATAAATTTAGTAGTGATACTAGAATTTAAAGTACAATAAAATTAAAGTAAACTACACAAACACTCCACTAGGGAAGGGAAGGCCTAAGGCCCAAAGGAAGAACCAAAGGTTCTTTGGTAAAGAAACGGGAAATTTAGGGTCGGGGATAAAGTTTTGTGATCTACACTAACTAAGAAGAAATTTAACTTAAAAAGGGGTTAAAAGAGTAACTTTTAGAAGAAAAAGTTAACACTCACCAGGAACCGGTAGAAGCAACCAACCTCGAAGCTGTAGCAGCAAACGAGATCTGAGGTAACTCTCGCCTAGCATTGTGGGATATAAGGGGAGCCTCGAGCCGGTGGAACCAACTCTCGAGCTTTTAGAGTGGCCGAGTCGGAGCCGAGGTCGGCTCCGAACCCATCCAGCAAGAATGAAGGCGAGATAGACAACTTAACATGAAAAGTTCTTCCAAAGAAAGTATCTCTGGACCCTTGGTTTTGTGGGCCTCCTCTGGGTGTTGTCTACCGTTTGAGTTTCCCCCCTCTGCCTTTAGGGGAACTACCTCAGTGTGAGTTTTGAAAAAGATCTTGAGATTTTTTGAACCACATCTTTCCATTACTTCTCTGATTCCTGGAAAAGGATCTCTGAGGAGTGGAAAACTGTATGCCCATGACAAACAGGATCTTTCCTGGATAAGGCATCTCTTACTGTTGGGCCAAACAAAGAAGAGCCGTCAAAGGGAACACTAATGAACGATGACTTAAAAGGCTCTACAAAAATCATGTAAGTGCATCCAGGCATGACTCCTGATAGAAATGCCTGAACCTGCTGCTTGGGATGATTCTTCAGCTACATGAGAGATGAGCCTCATTGAAGAGTTTGAGATGGATTGTAGGGTGGCTAACTGAGAAGAAACTGATGCTTGTACTTCTTCAGATATGGATCCTGACACGGTATCTGAAAGTTCCTTTATCAGATCCCTTTGCAATGTCATAAAATGTGCTAGATAGTTCAAAGATCTTAGTACAAAGGTCAACAAAGCATAAACATGCTTCCCAAACCTATCCATCATTTGAGATTCCTTGTTAGGTGGATGGCTAAAAGAACTTTCCTCAGCTAGTTCTTTTTAGGTGGCTGCCACCATGACTATGGCATCTACCAGTACACCTTTAGTCCAAAATAATTTATCAACTGGAGCTGTAATCATTTTATCTGGTGTCTGGGGAATCAGTTCAATGGTGCTAGGGGCCTTCCATGCCTGCCGAGAGCTCAATTACAGAAGCTTGTCAGTGAGCAGTCACCCAAGGAGGTAGGTGGAAGAGTACCCAAAAGCCATCAGGTACACAGACTCCATGGACAAAGGATTATTGGGCTTCCAGTCACCTCTCTGCTTCAGGATTTCTAAGATGTCTGCAAAGCAGACCATCAGGAGGTGACCTTGGGGAACCTTTGCTCTCATCAAAGTCTGTGTCTTTGGTGATGGATTCCTCAGTGGAGTCCAGATGCTCCCTCTTGCATGTCCTCTTTTTAGGGACCTGCTCAGTGGGATATTCCGGGAGATATTAGAAAAGATGGGGATACCCTGCTGCGAAGCCTGGGTTTTGGAACTCACTGTCCCTGTGGAAGACCAGAGTGAGTAGCTGTAGGCAGAGATGTCAGAAGTAAAGATTATAGACACAAAGGGGTAGGTACTGTCTAAGCTGCTAAAGCAGACATGGCTCTCTCCAAAGCCTCAAAGGCTGATTGCCCCCTAGAGGAATAGGACTCCGGCTCCAAGTGGGCATGCCTCTGGATCAAAGTCCCTCCCTGCCCAGAAGACAATCCCCTTGAAGCTGAAGCTGGGGCCAAGCTGATCAAAGCTGAAGCACTGAGGCATAAAGATGCCTCCAAAAGTCTCAGAGTTGAGGGCTTTACAGCTATGAGACATCACTGGCTCTGAATGAGCTGAAGAACTCAAAGCAAGCATCAGATTTGAGGACAGCGAAGTTCTCAGACATGAAGCAGATGGTACCAGATGGCTCAGATCCAATGACCCTGATGCTTCAAGGGAAGGCAGAGCAGGAGGTAGTGGGTGGGGTACAAGATGTATGGAAGTCCTAACCTGAAGGGGTAGCAGCCGAGGGAACTTTTGACATACCCTATGCCCAGAGTACCTCCTTCACTAGTCTCTCCACATCTTCTTCAGTGAGGCTCCTAGAAAAGCAATTGGACATTGCTGAGGGTGAGTTTGGTTTCTCCAAAAATGGTTAAGGGACTGGAATGGGACTGGAACAATTGAAGGGGAGTACTGAGTTCTCAGAAGGTATTGTGAAGCTGGAAATAATCTTTCTATAGGATTGAAAATTATTGGCTCCGAGAAGTCCTTTTTCTTAAGCTGTGTAGGATCCAAGGAAATAGACGGATGCAAAAGTCTATGTTTTTTGGCTTTCAGATCTGATATCTTAAGACTTTTTTGCAGTCAGATCTGACAGAGAGGTCAGAACCAAAGCAGGCCTTTTTCTTCCTTTGTCTGACATTGTTGAGGTAAAAGATGATGCAGGGCTAGCCTGTCCAGATTTGCACTTTTTTTTTACTTTTCTACAGGAGAAGCTCCAGAAATTGCTTTATCAAAGAAGGAAAGCCATAAACCCTAAGTATTAATTTATTTTTTTTGTTCAACCAAGGCCCTATGGTTGAAAGAGTAAAAAATCACACAGTCCTCCTGAAGATGTACAGGATCGAGACAATAAAGACAATATGTGAACTGCTAAGTGGTGTTTTGCGCCCACATTTGGCACATTTTTTTAAGCCAGCTGGCTTATCTTTATCTTTCTCATTTTCAGCCATCACTAGTGAAAAAGGGAAGAAAAGTCATAATGAAAAAGAACTACAACTATTTTTTTTTGAAAGGACAGTAAGAAAGAAGTGACCAACAATGGTAAAAAGGACTACACAAAAAGTGGAAAAAGGATACTAACAATAGTATCACTGGGTACTTTCATACGAAGAAAAAGAAGGGTGAGCAAAAGGTCAGGAAAAAGGAAAACTCAAGGTAGAAGTTAGATAGTCATTAGATAAGGTTAGATAAATGAACAAAAAGAAAATCTGTTTAAAGAATTCTTAGAGCTTTAAAAAGAACATACAGAAAATTGCACTTAATTGTCTGAGAGCTACTGGTGAACCACATCTTTGTGAAAACGGCAAATGAGATCTGAGGTAACTTGGGAAGGGTGCATTATGGGTAAGGGAGGAGTTTGAGAGCTTTTTGTCTGCCACGGGCTATTGCAAGGGCCGAGTCAGATCCGAGGATTGGATCCGAATCCACAGATTGAGGACAGAATGAAAACTGACAACATCAGATTATAGCATCATTTCTTTCAGAAAACAGAAATTACCCACAACATATGAAAAGATAGCCAAGGGTCTGTTGCTCTCCTATCTATGACACAATAGAAGGTCTTTGTGGGTTCTGGTCAAGCAGCTTTATTTTATACAAACACATAACTATAGAAGATTACTGACTTTAACTTGAGTAACTTGCATCCAGATTTACAACTGCAATCTTGCATTCTCTCTCCCTGGTTGCTCTTTCAAAATGGCACTAGGGATTGCACGTGTCTGGAATTTATACATGCACGTATAGCCTTGACGTGCTTCTTAAACATATAGCACACACATCATATGCACACTGATCTACAGGGTCTGGCCACTTGGATTGAGTTTCTTCTCTTTTAATTATCAGAAGGGAGCTATAGTCATGCAATCCCTTCTACTTAGCACAACTAATAGCCAAAGTTATTTCTTACAGATCAAAAGAGGTTAATGTTCTTCTCTATTCAGCACTGATCAGATCCAGAATATAATGCTCCAATTGGTATGTTTCTCACTTGACCTATTAACAAACTTAGAAACACAATAGTTCCTAACAAAAACATGATCACTGGTCTTAAAAACCTCAGCTACCAGGAGATACTAGAAGCTCTGGTCCTGTTCCCTGTGTTTTATAGACCCTTAGGGAGGATCTGTACTTTTTTTTACTGAGACAATCTGAAATCCAGTGGTCCTTGACCTGCTATATCTCAGTAAATCACACAATTCAGCTAACAAGAGAACCAGATAAACAGAACAAGATGAAGTGAGAGAGCTTCATCACCGAGCATTTCTCCCATCTTTATAATAAACTTACTCTGTAGGTTAAACAATGCAATTTAAAATCCTCCGAGTAAAATCCAAACAACTGGATAGGTGGCTTTCGTTTACCCTCAGTATAACAATATTCTCCCTCCTCAAGAAAGGATGCAAATCTTGAAGGTGGGATCTAGCAAGGTGCATGTGGTCTGTGGACTAAGTGGCTTTGAAATTCCTAAGAAACATATAAAAGCAAAATTCTTCAAAGAGCTAGGAGCTACATTTAAAACAGACATACAGCTACATATGTACAAAACATTTACAACAACAAATATAAATATATGCACCTATGCATGTAAATAAGACAATATATTATAAAATAAATCACTTGTGCTACAATTCAGATTACAAAAATGAACAATTTAGTTGGGGAGGCATTTTTCTTGAACTGAATTCAAACTACTCAAGAAATCTTCAGCTGAAGGCTTTATCATATATCTGACCATCTCTTAGCTCATACTGCATACTTCTCCATGTTCATAAATCCTAGCCTATTGGCATCTCAACTATTTGCTTGTGTATTAGGCGTTAATGGCCCAAGCCTGTGAAATCTGTTAACTAAAATTTAAGTTATGTATTTACCATAATTATGCATCTGTATTGTCCATTTTTATTCTTCCTCAACGAATGGGTTTGGATCCAATTTCTCGGATCTGACTTGGCCACTTTTTTTGCAGTCTATGATCGGTCTCTCGAGCTCCTCCCTTTACCCATAACACCCTGATCACTGCTTTACCTCAGATTAAGTTTGCTACCTCTAAGCTATGCAAGAAAAAGGGTATATAACAATAATACTGACAAACAGAAGTAATAGGGGCTCAAACAGGAACAATGGTTCCTGGCAGACTCCATCAGGTCATTCTCAAGGACAAGGAAGAGGGAAGGTGGGGAAGAGTGGTTAAGAAAGAATGAAAATAGACAACACAGATGCATAGTTATGGTAAGTACATAACTTAAAAATCTGATGTCATTTTCATTCATTCCTCATTGAATGGGACAAAATCCCCAACTACATTAACCTGAGGTGACCCTCATGGAAGGATGTTCTAGAGTACTGCATAGCCAAATGCAGCTCAGATCCTAGAGATGATGTCCAATTTATAATAAGCTACCAAGGTTTGAGCTTCAGACCAAGTGGCAGCTGCACAAATATTAACAGAAGCTCTGAACCAAAAAACAGATGATGTAGCCATTGCCCTAGTTGAATGCGCTTTCGGCTGTCTCAGCAAAGTCAAACATTTTAAGGAGTACACATGAGAAATACAATCAGTTACCCATTTGGCTACTGTAGTTTTTGAGTCAGGCCTATCCAACTTGTTTTTTAAAAGGAAATGAATAATTGATCAATCTCAGTAGTAGCATTAAAATCTGAACCCGTGACTAGCACATGCTCTAGAACCTGCTGGAAAGCACTAGGAAGCCTTAAACTGATACAAGCACTCAACTCTCCTTGTTAATAAGGAGACATTACTTGTACTACACAAAGTACCTTGCAAAGGTAAGGGAAAACAGCTCTTGTACTTTACAAAAAAAACACCTAAACAGGCATGTCCAAGGGTCAGCTTCCAGTGATTTCTCCTGTCCACCTGGTGAATCTGGGCATACTGGGGCAATGCAGCAACTGCCTCATTTACACCGGCAACCCTCTCCTCCTACCACCCAACACCACAACCTGCGAGAGATGCACTTACATAGCCAAACTGGAAGCAAAGCTCTCTCAAGCCAAGATTGTGCTAGAGGGTCAAGAGGAGAAGGTTAACACCTGCACTACACATCAAGCAACACAGCCCTTCAAAACCCATACCATCAACACCCACACATAGCAACACTAAACCCAAATATGCGGAGGCCCTTAACATTAACCTGCCCATGCAACAAGGACCTCCAAAGTTGAAATGCAAACACCAGTCACAACCAAAGTGACACATAGCTCAAAACACCAGTGTGCCACCCAACAGCCCCTAAGGCAAGAAAATGTACCAAACACTTAAGTCATAGGCGACTCTATAGTCAGGCATACTGATGTCCCACTCACCGAGCTGGACAAGGGGAAAATTACAGTCAGCTGCCTGTTGGGTGCCAGGATCTGCCACATATTGCATGCACTCAAGTCATTCCACAACAAGTACAAATATGACTCTGTCATTATCCATGTTGGAGTGAATGACTTGAGACGTACCTCCCTGGACTAAATGAAGAGAGACCTGGAAGAGCACTCGGATCATGAGGCCCAGGCAGGTATGACCCTAGACCATACCTCTCAACCTGGAAACATCAAAAATCTGGACAAGGCCCATGAAAAATAGGTACAAATCTGTACGCTGATTAACATGAAATATGCATATATAATTAACCCCGCCCACTCCAATGGAATTGTGAGATGCCAACTTTCAAATGCAAACTGAAGAACAGACAACCAAAATATGGCACCAGAGTCCCCCTGCAGCCATTCCAATATCCCATTACATGGCTATTTCACCCAATTTACCATAAACACTGTGCATACTGCTTTACTTCTACAATGAAATCCATTGTGAATCTCATAAAAAATGTACACGCAAAGAGCATGCATAACTCATTAAGTAATAAAAGTTACACTATTCAAGAGAATTAGTACAAAAATTATGTCAAAACATTATCCCTCTTTGCTGGCTTTACCTCCTTAAAGTTTATCACTTTGAATTATTATGACACCATATGTTAAAGAAGCCTTATGAAGCAGAGCTGTTTTTATCACTGACACAATTCAGTGTTTGTAATTACCCAAGCAGACAGCTGAGAAATCTTTAAAATAGATATGAATTTAAGGTCATATTCCTTGTATAATCACACATTTATGAACGTTTGCAGTTTTATAGTTCATATTTCATGGCAACTAGCTTCAAATATTTATTAATAGGTTGGTGTTAAATTCATGACATACACTCTATACCCTTCTGTAGGTTTACACTGCGCCACCCATCCCTCAGAGCATTTCAGAGCCAAAACATTATTTTTATAAGGTAATAACTTCTACTGGTCATCTTAAAGTTTTCCCCTTTAATAGAGATGATGATATTAATTGCTCAAAATTATACAGAATTGCTCTACAAAATTTCTCTTTCTCAGAAATACACAACCCATAAAGTGAAATAACAGGGTTAGCAACTTATCCCCATGTGGGAGGTTCAGATACCAATTTATTTTACTTTTTCTGAAATCACTGCAACTTACAAAACGATTATTAATTAAAAAATGAGTAAACATTACTTGTTTTCTACAGGATAACGCAGTCAAACCAGTGTCTACTGTATAATAACTTAAACTTCCTTGAAAGAAGGCAAGCATTCCAACAAATTAACTTCTGAATGTCCTGAATGCCCACTTTTTTATTTTTAAGTCTTTAATAATACATTATACAATAAAGTCAAGCATCACTAATTCTCTGAAAACACCCAGTTTATTAAAACAAGCAAAAAAAAAAAAAACAAAACCTGGTGTCCATAACATTACAGTGACTGCAAATTATCCCAATTAACCACTAGAATAACAGGTGAAAAGGCTACACACACACATGTACACACACACACACACACACACACACACACACACACACACACACACACACACACACACACTCTCCTACCCTGAGTAGTAGTGCTCGGCCTCTTCTGTTTCCGGACTTGCCGCCATAAATCCCGGTTCTCGCATTCCCGGCTCGCTATATCCCCGGCCCCTTTGCTGCTGCTGCTGCCATTAAATCCGTGGGCTCGCATCGCTGGCCCCTTTGCTGCTGCCATGAAATCCATAGGCTCGCATTCCCGCCGTTAAAACCGCCAGCCGGAAATGATGATGCGAGCTCCGTGAGCTCAATTCCGACTGGCTGGTAGCCTGACGGTGCTGACGTCATCGCGCACGTGATGACGTCAGCTCCGACAGCGCGAAATTCTAAAAAAAGAAAAATCGGAAATGAAGGGGTGCCAATCGGGAATCGTGGCACCTCTTCATTTGGACCCCAAAACTCGGTAAAAAATGAGTAATTCGGAACGGTTGGGAGGTCTGCCCTAGCCCTGAATAGCATCCTGCCTTCACCCAGAATGATGCCACAGTACAAGGACAAAATAATTGACTTCAACAACTGGCTAAGCTTCTGGTGTCGTTCAAAGGGGATTCAGTATCTGTCTGCCTGGGACGACATGATCGACAAACCACAATGCTTTACCAGAGATGGTCTGCACCTGTCACCCTGGGATTCAGGTTACTGGCTAAAGCTCTTGCCACTCCTATAGTGCCTTTTTTAGGCAAGGTTCAAAGGACAAAACCACCACCACCGTAACAGATACAAGCATGCAAAATCTGTAGGTAATGCTACTCAATGCTAGAAGTCTAAACCTCAAAATGCACTCTCTCGAGGCACTTCTAAAAATGAAGAACATTGATATCTGTGCAGTAACTGAGACCTGGTTTAAGGCTCCAGAGAGCACCCTTGCAATACCAGGCTACATCTCTTATCACACTTTTCGGCCACCAAACCAAGACCGAAACACTAAAGGTGGAGGAGTGTCCATATTCACCAAGGATATTCACACCTCCAAGCTAGTTGCCCCATCACAATGCATCTGAAATTCTCCAGGTACAACTAACTAGGTAAGACTACAATCCAAATCGTGGCCTGCTACAGATCCCCCACCATGCCCCAAGACTCTCACTACACCTTTTTAAACATACTGGAAAATATTAAGATACAACCAAACACCCTAATACTGGGTGATTTCAACTACCCTGCCATTAACTGGGAAAACTACAGGGGTACCAACACCTTTTCCCAACGGTTCTTGGAATTCATAAATTCCAATGCCCTGGATCAACTAACCCATCATCCCACCAGGGGCTCCAATATCCTAGACCTGGTCATCACCAACATGGGAGATAGATGCTCCACACCAGTGGTCACCCCCTCATTGGTCAGGTCTAACCATAAGCTAATCACCCTTAACATCCACATCCCACCCTCACCCCCCAGTAAGGAAACCTCTGTAAAAAAAACTTCTCCAAAGCCAACTTCATACTACTGAAGTCAGAGGTGACAAACGTCATGACACCCATGCAGACGGGAGCTGAAAGTTCGACTGCTCAATTCTACACTAAGGCACTGTATGAGCACATCCACTTGTGCATGAATTGTGCCATCCCAAATAGAACCAAGATGTTCTCCTCCAAAAAAAAGGAAGCCAATCTGGTGGTCCCCTGCTATAAACAAACTATACAACAGAAGGAAGAAACTGTTGCAGAAAAGAGGAAAATCCCAGGATGCAAAAAACTCCCTTACCAGCATCAGTAAGAAGCTGAGATCCCTCATAAAATCCTCCAAAGCAAGTTACGAAAATAAAATTGCTAAAGATTCCAAAGACAACCACAAGGCATTCTATAGTTATGTCAAGAATCTAAATGGCAATGCTCAGATCTGCTCTGAGCTACAACAGAATGGCATTAAATACACTGATCCCAAGGATATTGCCAATATCCTGGCAGACTGATTTAGTGCCAACTTCACCCCCCTCTCACCCCCTGAAGGACCCATCTCAACACCAAAAGATTGCCAAATTCTGGTAATCACTGCCACACAGGTAGAAACTGCACTCTCCAAAGCTAAGAATACAGCATCCATGGGACCAGATGACATCCCAGGCTGTGCGCTACATGAACTACAAAATGAACTGGCACTTCACATAAGTGTCATGTTTAATCATAGCCTCACCTCAGGCTTTGTGCCTACTGAGTGGCACACAGCTACAGTTATCCCACTCCACAAAGGGGGATCCACCTTGGATCCTGGGAACTACCGTCCCATCAGTCTGACGAGCCCGATCTGCAAGGACATGGAACGCATTATCATGGAATTTCTAAACAAACACATTGGCAACCTTTAAACTCTGGACCCCACCCAGTTTGGGTTCGTGAAGGGCCAATCTTATCTCCTGAACCTGATTGACTTCTTTGAATCAGTCTCCAGAGCTGTGGAACAGGGTATGGAGGTCCACACAGCCAATCTGGACCTCGCCAAGGCCTTTGACACCATCCTCCACTCTGGAATTATAGACAAACTTACTAAGCTGGGCATAAATCCCTACGTCACTCGATGTGTTGCCAACTGGCTTACTGACAGAACCTATACTGTAAAAGTAGCCAACTCCAAATCCAGCTCCAGACAGGTGATAAGTGGAGTACCTCAGGGTTCAGTCCTGGGACCACTCTTGTTTAGCATCTACTTCTCTGAAGTACAGACCAACACTAAGGGACTCAGGCTAACAAAGTTTGCAGATGACTGCAAACTGGGAGCCATTACTGAATCCCCAAATGATGTGGATATTCTACAAAATGGCCTTATAGAAACAGATGCTTGGTGCCAGAGCCATGGGCTCAAGCTTAATGCCAAGAAATGTATAGTTATCCCCTTTGGGAAAAACTATGTACCCATGAATTACCACATAGGTGGCAGTACACTAAACACCTAAAGTGTGATGAGAGACTTAGGGACACAGGTGGACAGTGGTCTCACCTTCGATAACCACATCGCCACAACAGTCAGGAAATCCTTCTATGTGGCACACCTCATCACTAAGGGCTTTTCATCCAGAAAAAAGGAGGTCATTGTCCCACTGTACTCATCCCTCATTAGACCCATTATAGAATACAATGACCCGTTTGGTATGTACCTCTCAAGACATCTGCAACAACTGGAAAGGCCGCAGAAATACCTCACTACAAGAATCACAGGCCTAAAGCAGATGCCTTATGCTGACTGTCTAAAAAAAACTCCAGCTATACTCTGTCGCATATCGTCTACTCAGAGGCAATCTCTGCTTAACGTACAAGGCCATGTCAAACCCAGAGCTGTTGGAAATGCTACACTTAAAGAAATCCCAATCCCTCAGAGCCACATGCTCCAGGGATCTAAACCTTGTCATCACAATGAACTAAACATACTGGAGGGATAGGTTCCTGACCAAGAGACTCCACAGACTCTGGAATAGACTGCCCATATATGTCAAGCAGAACGCCTCTTTGGCCCTCTTCAAAAGGAACCTTACCAATAGGAAATTCACCCCGGGGATCACATCAGTCACACTGCTAGACAGGGGTCCAGGGAAGTAAATATTGTGGGAAGAAATAGCCAGGGAATTGTTATGGCTAGGCTTGTTTAGGCCCTAGAGTCGATAGCCTAGTACCAACCTATGAAAACACTAATACATCTTGTATACTACTGGCAACAACAGAAAACTTCTGTTTTTGCGCGGCAAACTAGATCTGAGGTCATGTAGGGAGAGCAGGGCATTATGGGGGAGGGGAGGAGCTAGGAGCTCAGATCCATAGCTGGATAAACCATGCCGGTTCGGATCCGATATCGGATCCATACCCACAGGTTGCTGACAAATGAATTCTCCTACTTCAGATCTTCTGTTTGTGGGGAATATTTTAGTTGTTTTCAGACTCAAGACATTTGGTCAATGCAATGCAACAAGACAGGCTCACCACAGCAGTACTGACTTCTGCTGAAAAAGTTCCAGTGACTTACAGAGGAAATACTGATTAACCAGTACCAGGCTAGAAAGTATTGGTGTTCCACTGTTTCCCTTGTACTAAAAGGCCAAGATGCTACACAAGCAGAGGAACTATCTCTCTCCTCACAGAAACATGAACTCGATTCAACCTCAGCAAACTCTGTATTCTTACACAATACTGAAATAAGATATGGTAGGGACTTTCCAAGAATCTAATCACAGTGAGTTAAGAATGTATATCAATAAAAAATGACCAGTACATATTTACAAGAACTTTCTGTCTGAAAAGCATGTAATTTAACGTTGGTAAGGCACAACACTCGTACTTTACATATGATGCAGCAATATCAGTCAGCTACCTTTATAACACTGTAGGAATATCCACACTTGCTTCTCGGCTTTACTACTATGCCTTTTCTACTGTCTGATTTTTAACCGAAACCTGTCCCCTGAAACAGTATGTTTGCTTGGCAAACAAAAGATGCAAAAGAAAACAATTAAACAGTACAAAACAAACATACAAAGGCATGTAATAGTGATAATCTTCACTAGCTATCCTTCTGACTTGCACTGAAATCCTTTTGCACAGGGTGGCCTATGGAACTTAGAATGATCTCAAATAACTATGGATATGCTGCCATGGCAACACCTCCCTCCACTCTGCGTCTCACCAAGTGCTTACAGCAAGCTTTTAAAAGAGAGCATAATACAAGTAAAATACACTGACCTTTATTCCACTGCTTGAAAGGAATGTATGAAAAGGATACTTGTGATCAAAGCTGTACCACAACCTGAATAGCCAAGCACTTTCTTGCTTTGTCCTGCTTCTGCCTTCAGAACTGGACACGTCCTTGAAAAAGAAAACGAGAAACATAAGAGTTAAAAGTGTTGTGCATTATTATACATCAAGCATAAACAACAGCAGTGTGACAGTTAAACAGTGGTTATTTTAAACAAAATTCCAAAGAGAAAGTAAAGCTGATTATGAATGGAATTTCTCCAAAGTCATGCAGGGATTTGTCTGGTCATTTGATCTGCTCAGCTTTAAATGCAGCAACTCAAGTCGTATTTGACATCAGGCTGCCAAGTATCATTCATACATGCTATGGTTTTAAGACTGAACCAAGTTTTCAGATGTGCCCTTCATTTTTTGCCTCAATGTCTCACCCAAGAAATATGCTCTCATACTAATCAGCTTTTATGAGAAGCTGCATTTGTTTCACTCATCCAAGACTCCAGCACAATGCTTTATTTTCCTTTTCATTCCTAGTACATAAATAAGCAAAATGTGTGTTCAGGTTTCTAGATGTTTCCTACAAATAAAACCAAATTCATACCAACACAATTACCATGTAGTAAACCACACAATATCAAAGGCATACTACTTGTGTGTTTGTATGTAATTTGTTCATAGAAACTAGAAAATTACAGTTATATTTTACAGTTTCCTGTGTAATGGTTTTACTGGCCATCCACTATTTTTACTTATTTTTTAAACACCTTTAATAAACATGGCACTTCTAAAAAGTGACATAGGTATATATACAGTAACAGAAAAGAAAAACAAACCCCAATATTATTTCCTTTATTTTCATGCAATATACATATGTTTTCTTTTTAACAATCACCATGCAAGTCCGTATTGGAACCACACTGTCAAAGATGGCATTTTTTTACAATACTGGTTACTCTGTAGCGGTCTGTGGTACACTTCCTAAGTAAAAATGTTGACAGTTTTCTACATGTGATACCCCTCCCTTCTCACTTCTGGGCAAGAATTCAGGGTACATGGATAAATTCCTTCCACAATAAGTAGATTTGAAAGTGGATGAACTGTCTCTCTAGGAGTGAAATTCCTATATTACACAGGTGTATTAAAGCTCAGAGTAACAACACATTTTATTCCTCTTACATTCTAAGAGCAGAATGTTAACAGGTAAGAAGCTTAACTACAGATAAATGATTTATTTGTCCAATAATCTAAAAGAAAGGAACTAAACAACCTTCTTAATTATGGTTTTAATTACAGATATAATTCCTTAAAAAGAACATAGGTCGATCTAAAAAGTTACATAAATCTAGATGAATTTGTAAAATGTCCATCTGTTGAATGATGTCATATGTATTATAATTATTAATCAACGGTTAGTTTTTCTGTTTACAGTAGACTCCCTCTTATCCGGTCTCACTGGGACCGGACCTTAGGCTGGATAAACAAATGGCTGGTTAATTAGAAAATGCATACAAAATAGCATTTATAGGTTATAAATAACAGGATTTGTGTTAGTATGCATTTTTCTAATGAATATGAAGTCTAAAACTCAACTATCTGTCATTATTTAGCCCAGAGGAGGTGGAAATGTTCTACTTCCCTGTTGTCTTTTGCTAGGGCTATGGCAGAAATTTGATGGCTGGTTAAAGAGGAGGACGGATAAGAGAGAGTCTACTGTACTTCTGAGACCATGTACCTGATTATTTCAATTTGATGAATCATTTGGTATACTGCCATGACAATCTGTCTTTGTTTTTAATAAGTGTCACAGCTTTAAAATCCTGGCAATAGCTGTGTTATTACTTTCACCCTCATTTGGGCTTTCTCATTCAGCATTTCACAAGTTCCAGAAATTCACTTTATTTCTGTCTACAGACATACAGGGTCACTTCTAACAGGTACAGAGAAAAGAAAAGCAACTATATCTCCATAGCATGGCATTCTGGGAATTACTGCATTTCTTAAAAGAAGTAATTAAGAGATATACTCCACTAATCAATATATCACACTGATGTTCAAAGAGGGCTCTCTGGATAACAGCTGGGAACACCTCCTTGCTTATTTTAATCAGCTCTGAGCACATTTGACTTATTTTTTCCCTGTAGATTACTGCAGTCATGTCTTGTACCAGAGCTGGAGCTTGAACTGCTTTTTGCTGAACAGCTGCAGGATTCTTCCCGGCCAGTGTTTTCTCCTCACCTTTTGTGACAGTAGAGTGTTTGTGGAAAATGATTACTCACTGTATACCAGGCAGAACACGAATAAACTTATTCCAGCAATCAGGGAATGTCAAGAAGCAGGTGTGAGATTCAAGCTGCTGTGACCGGCTATTTGCAGAATATGTTTTCCTGGAGGATCAAAATCATTTGTTGATGCAGAAAATGCTAGGAAGAAATGCAAAAGTTTGTCCAAAAAAAAGTGAGTTATCAAACACAAGGAAATTCTGATTCTTACTCTTCTAACAAAGTCCATACACAGACTATGTCAGTGAAACCTTTTCTAATGTTCCAAAGGAAAATGTTTGATAGAAAAACGCACAAGACTTGAATAGAAGAACCAGGAGTACATTAGAAATGAATCAGCGATTGGATCTTGGAGATGGAGATTAAAAGGAAGAAAAACAGCAACTTGGAATTTGATGAATAAATGTGTCATTACAAAGCATTAATTACATTTGTGAAGTATGACAGAACAAAAAAATCTGGAAATATTGGACTTTTTTTGACTTTGTTAAACTTGTAGGGGACTCCAAAGCATAAGCCCTACTCCATATCATTAACGTTTGGAAGAAGATATAGGAGAAGGGAAGAAAAGAGTTAACTGCATGTAAACAATTTTTTTTCTCAACAGCATTTTTATAATACATGGCATATACTACATACTATAAAGTAAAGCTTTTAAGTTAATTTTGTGTGGAATAGGGATACTAAAGTAAACAGGTGCCCCTATTGTATTCCTTCTTCTTGCTTTCTTTCTTGTTCAGTTTTAATGTAGGCATTGTAATATAAAAATAGAAGAAAGCCTGGACAAAAGAGCATAATATAAGTACACTTGATGTGCCTTTTCTTGTTTTTCCATGAGGAAATGACTGGATTGGGTCCCTTTTCTGGATTTAAAGGCAAATGTTGAGGGAAGCAAATAAATGAAAGAGCACTCAATGCAATAAATACCGAACAGTGTTTCCCTCTAGCGCAAAACTAGGATTTTGGATGCAGACAGTGCAATATGTGTAGTGGAACACAGCTGTGTCTGGTTCTTGTGTTTCTATGGATACACTCTAAGAAGGGGCAATAAAAGCAAAATAATGCTTTATTTCAATGGATATGAAATAATGTCTTCTGAAATCATTCAAGTTATTTTCTTCATTTGGGAGAGGAATAAAGAAGACAAAAACAGACAGCACTTAGTGGAAGTAGAAGCACAGGCTGCATCATGCATCCTAACATGGATAACCTTTACTATAGGTTAATTCAAGTGTGTGTGGCTGTCAGTCTGGGACAACCGCTCCTATTAGCAATGTTAAACATTATTTGAAGTTGTACAGTTTTGTGTGTTAGTATTAAGTTAATAGGTTTGGAGGGTGTTATGGAGGTGTTTTTTTTTTTTGAAGGGGGACATACAAATAAAAAGTTTTGTAGGATTTGACATATGTTTAAATGGATTGTCAAGAAACAGCTATATGAAAAATCAACCTGCCAAACATTAGTGCATGCATGCAACACAAAAGCTGAAACTAGACATTAAAAAACTGTTATAACAGGGGGAATAACTTCTTATCATAGTTGCACTTTCCATGTTATCTTTAAATGTGAAGAATCTCAAAGACACATACAAAAAAGAAATAGTAGTGAACTATATTAAAAAATGCACAGTGCAAATAGCTGTGCTACAGGAGACAAGTTTAGAAAGAACAGACCATGCGAATTTGATAAGGAAAGGATAGCAGGATATCTGGGACAAAGAAAAAAAGGGAGTACTTACAGTAATTGCAAGAGGAGCTCCAACAGTATTGGAAGAGGAAAAAAGATAATAATGGCAATTTTATAGTAATAAGGGCTACTGGCAAGGGAAGAGATTACACTGGCATGCATTTATATTCCACTTAAAACTGTTACAATGGAGCTCAAGAAAAATTGAGAGAAAATAATCAGCTTTCAGCAGGAAATATTACTTATCAGTGAGGACCTGAATTTGATTTACAACAGTGAAGATGTGTTTGGGGGGCCTAGAAGGGAAAATATAACAAAAGAGGGTAGCTTTTAGAAGAAATTTATGAAAATATTTAGCATGGAAGATGCAACTTCAGTACTAGGAGCTAGGAGTGAATTTACATATTATTCATCAAGACAGAAAAACTGGGCTACGATATACAGACTTTACACTTCAAAAGAACATGTGCATTTAATTGAAAGTTTTGATGCTTATCCAATAACTATATCAGATCACGCACCAATAATAACTAAAATAAAAATGCAGGGCAATTAAAATGAGACCTTGACCCTTCCACACCTGTTAAAAAGAGTGGAATTTAAGGAATGAATAGTGGAAATTATTTGGGAGTTATTAAAAAAAAATGAAAATTTCTTCTGAAAATACAGCTAGGGAGCGGGATAAAATTACAGTGGGGTTTACAAGTGGGGTGGAAATAAAATAAAAAGATATGGTTAAGAAGTAACAAAACGTATTTAGAAGTAATAAAAAAAAGTCATGTACTCACCATAACATTCCATCTGTGTTATCCCTTTTCATTCTTCCTCAACAATTGGGTTTAGATCTGACCCTCTCATCTGACTCAGGCATTATGTTCATCTCACTGCCACTAACAAGCTCTTGAGCTCCTCCTTTACCCACAATGCTCTATCCTCTAACATACTTCAAATCTTGTTTTCTGGCTTATAGAATAAAAGGAAATATAAGCATCACGTTAAAACAGATTAGGGCAAAGAAAGTACAGTTTTGTACCTACCATAAATGTAGATGTTCGAAGATCCACATTGCTGCAGTCCTAACACTTGGGTAGTCCGCTGTCCCTCGGTCGGCCCGAATATCAGAGTATAAGGCTGACGTCGGTCAGGGCGCATTTGACTGACATCAGAACGTCAGGGTACAAATGCGCATGACCGACGTCATATCCTCAGTCTTTTCTTGCCCCAGATGTCAGAAGACCCTAAAGAAAACGGTCCAAACCCATAGGCAACAGCTAAACAAACAACCAGCCTAACACCAAGAATATGTACAATATATACAATAAACACAATATACCTCAGATGGATAACCCAACACACACAACCACCTCAAACTACAGAGGGGAAGGAGGGAGGGTAAATTGGACTGCAGCAATGTGGATCTTCGAACATCTACATTTATGGTAGGTACAAAACTGTACTATGTTCTTCATCTCACATTGCTGCAGTCCTAACACTTGGGTAGAATCCCAAAGCAGAGGTAAGGGAGGATGGCTAAACTATAATGAAGCAGGAGCTGCCAGAATGCCCTGCAACGCAGCAGTAGCAAACCCAGCCCTGGATTTAGAGTACAATGGAAGGTGGTAATGCCTAGAGAAGGTATGCACTGAACTCCAAGTGGCAGCCTTCAAAATATCCTTAGTTGCCACCCCCCTCAAAAAAGCTGTTGAAGTGGCAGTAGCCCTAGTGGAATGAGGCCTGATCCCAGCTGGAATCTCCTTGCCATGATGGGAATAACAGAAAGCAATGCAAAATCCAATCCACTTAGAAATAGTTTGTTTTGACACGGGCTTGCCCTGAGAGCACAAAGCAAAAGAAACTAATAACTGCTGAGATTGTCTGAACCCTTTAGTTCTGTCCAAATAATATCGCAACTGCCTGTGTACATCTAAAGTGTGCAAAATCTTTTCCCCTTTATTTTGGGGATTTGCATAAAAAGTAGGCAAATGAATAGTTTGGTTTAAAGCCACACTAGAAACCACTTTAGGCATAAAGGAAGGATTAGTACGTAAAGATACCCTGTCCTTATGAAAAATTAAGAAAGGCTTAACTGCCATAAGGGCCTGCAATTCAGAAACCCTTCTTGCAGAGGTAATGGCCAACAAAAAAGCAGTCTTCCATGACAAATATTTCAACTCAGCAGTCGCTGCAGGTTCAAAAGGTTGTAGAGTGAGTTTCTCCAACACAAAATTGAGATCCCAAGCAGGAGTAGGAGCTCTTCGTGGGGTCTTAAATTCTTTGCCCCTCTAAGAAATTGCTTGAACAAAGGATGAGAAAACAATGGTGGGTCACAGTCATAGTGAGCTGAAATTGCTGCAGCATGAATCTTAATAGAAGAGAAGGACAAACCTTTGTCCAATAACTCAGTAAGATATTGAAGAGCCACACTTAAATCAGGCTCAGAAACATCCAAATCCTTAGCTGCACTCCAAAACAAAAATCTCTTCCATTTATCTGCGTACACTTTCCTTGTACTAGGCCTTCTAGCTTCCAAAATCACATTCAAAACTTGTTGTGGAAGTTGAGACCCTCTATGGTTTAAAACAGAATATGCCATGCTGTTAGGTGAAGAGAGTGAAGTTTGACATTGAGCAAATGGCTGTCCTCCTGGGACAACAGATGTGGAATCAAAGGCAAAGGCCATGGAGGCTTCCGTACTAGACTTCTCAGTAGTGGGTACCAGTGCTGTCGAGGCCAATCTGGAGCTATCAAAATCATCCTTGGCTTGTCCTGTCTGACCTTCAGAAGTACCTTTGAGAGGAGAGGCAGAGGTGGAAAGGCATACACATGAAGATTTGTCCAACTGAAAGAAAGAGCATCCACTTTCCAAGCTGTGGGATGATACCTTTGTGCAAAACTTTGGCAGCTGGTGGTTTAGTGGAGAAGCGAACAGATCTATGTCTGGAGTTCCCAGGACACTGTCAATTTCTGAAATACATGAAGATCCAGTTTCCACTCGTGGGGATCCATGATTTGTCTGCTTAACACATCTGCTAAGGAGTTCTGTGCTCCTGGCAGAAACCTTGCCTGAAGATTGAGCTGTAAACTGAGAGCAGTCTCCCACAAAATCATTGCTTGCCTGCATAGAGGATAAGAATCGTTCCCCCTTGCTTGTTGATGTACCACATGACAGTTGTGTTGTCTGTTAGAATCAACACCTGCCCTGGAAGAAGTAATTCCTTGAAAGCCATTAATGCAAACTGGACTGCTAACATCTCCTTCATGTTGATATGCAGATGTTGTAGTCTGGCAGGCCACTTGTCTTGTATCCACTTTCCATTCAGATGAGCTCCCCAAGCTTTGTCTGAGGCATCTGTCGTTAAAATCTGACTCGCCTCTGGCGGGTCACAGAGAGTCCCTTGTTTAGGTGACATTCCTGAGCCCACCACAAAATTCCTTTTGAATGCAAGGTATTATTTGAATGACAGTGTCCAGATCCTGGCAGTGCTGTGTCCATACATTTTTGAGATACCATTGTAGCTTCCTCATATGCAGTTTGGCATTGGGAAGCACCAGAATACAAGATGCCATGAACCCTAAGGCTTGAAGGACTGTCCTTGCAGTCAGCCCGGACTGATGAGATAGTTGATGGAAGTAAAGGGAAAGACTCTTTTGTTTGTCCGGGGTTAAAAGGCCATCTGGGATGCTGTATTCAGTCTCACACCCAGAAAGCACATGTCCTGAGAGGGTACTCGACTGGACTTTATTTCGTTCACAGAATACCCTAGGCATCTTAGCACTGCTATCACATATTCCAAATGATGAAGAAGCTCTTCTCTTTCTTGAGCCAGAATCAGGCAGTCGTCCAAATAAGGATAGATTTGTATTCCTTTTAGCCTGAAGAAAGCCATCACTGGAGCCAGAACTTTCGTGAACACTCTGGGCGCAGTAGATAAGCCAAAGGGCAATGCAGAGAACTGATAGTGAGAAGTCCCAGCTCGAAAACGCAGATACTTCCTGCAACTTAGTCTGATAGGAACATGAAGGTAAGCCTCCTTGAGATCCAAAGTTACCATCCAATGATCTTTGCCCAGCAGAGGTAAAAGCTGCTGCAACGTCAGCATTTTGAACTTGGGAATGTCCAGATAAGTGTTGAGGATAGATAAATCCAAAATTGGTCTCCACGTGTTCCCCTTCTTTGGTACTAGGAACAGGCGAGAATAAAATCCTAGGCCCCTTTCTGGCATAGGAACCAGCTGTATGGCCCCTATTTGGAGTAACAGTGAAATTTGCTTGTGAGCCTCCATTCTTTGTGGAGGAGGAATGTCTGGCATGCCTTTGAAAGGAGGCAAGGTATGGAAATAAAACCTGTAACCGTGATGTATGATATCCAGTACCCATTTGTCTTGGGTAATCAAACTCCAATTTTCTTTGAAAAGTGCCAGCCTTCCTCCCAAAGGTGCTGCCAGGCGAGAAGGTTCTGGCAGCTGAAAAGGTAGGTCATTGGGTCTGATTACGAAAGGACTGACCCCTGCCCTCACTCGAAGACTGTGCAGGAGAACTCCCTGTTCTAGGCCTGAAAGAGCCCTGACCTCTGCCCCTGCCACGTCTAGAGCTACCCCTAGACTGGGAATCATAAGAAGGATACGTCCACCCCTTAGTAGGCCAATTTCTACTAAACTTTGGAGGCTGAACCTGCAAAAAATCTTTAACAGTCTGCATAGACTTAGCCTTGTCTTCCATTTTCTTTAAAACTGCCTCAACAGGAGAACCAAACAAGACATCAGATTACAAAGGGGCATCCAAAATCCTAGTTTTAACATGGTCAGATAAATTTTGATCCCTCAGCCAGGCATGCCTGCAAAGAACTGACCCAGTGGCAGCCACCCTAGAGGAGGCCTGTACAGCATCAAAACCACATTGCAAAGAATGCTTACCCACCTGTTCAGACACATGCACTAAATCCTGTAACTCTTTACAATCAATACCTTCCGCCAGAGCATCAACCTTAGATTTCAACTGTGAAAGCAGATAATTTTGATATTTTAACATATGAAACTGGCAATTCAAAGCTCTCATGGCTAGGTGGAAGAAGTATAAACTTTCTTTCCCCATCTATCCAAGGCCCTGGCCTCTTTATCTGCAGGAACCGGATTCTTGACAACAGAAGCCTTAACACCCTTGGGCCCCTGGCTAACAGTCTCTGGGTCTGCCCTAGGACTCTTAAAAGATACTTATGAGCTTCAGGCACCCTGTAATACCTATCTGGTTTAACAGGAGCAGGAGGCAAGGAATCAGGATTAAGAGAAGCCTCTGCAAACACATCTTCCACCACAGTCAAAACAGGAGGTATAGCCAAAGGCCTATGCTGGGGTATAAACAAAAATTCCCTAAGCCTTTTCCTGGAGTCAGAGAAGTCCTGACCTTCCCATTTAAAGTGCTCTCTCATGGAGTGAAGGGTCTCTGAAAAAGAAAAATCCTCAGGAGGAGAAGCAGAAGGAGTAGAATCATCAACATCAGAGTCAGAATAATGAGAATACTCCTGCAAGTCTTCAGCCGAAGACTCAGACACATCTGAAGCCTGCTCATAATCCCCCAACACTGGCTCCATCCTAGGCCTCTTATCAGGAGGGGGCATAGAGCCTCTAATTAAAGAAATTAAATCTTCTGCCATTTTAAGCATGTGCTTCTTGGGCACAGAACCTGAAGAACTAGGAGTGACACCCACAGCAGCTAAACTAGACCTGCCTCTAGGAGAAGCCTTGGAAGCAGAAAGAGAAGGCCTAGACACCTTAGGAAGGGAGGGGAGTAAAGTAACCTGAGAAGCCCCTGTAGCCTGACTTGCCTCCTGGGAGGCCACATCCTGTAAAGCAAAGTTTCTCCCTGGGACTCCAGAGAGCCCCCCGTGGGAACCACCGGTTCCACTGACGCCTCTAAAGAACCGGCGTCCGGTTCGGACGACTCCTCTAACCTAGGTTTAACTGCCTTGTCCTTGCGCTTCTTTGAGGAAGCCGGCCGGAGCATCCGGCGGCATTTTGTAATTGCACCGCTTCCCAAAGACCAACCTGGCACAATCCAACCTCCGCTTTATAGTGCGTTTATTGAACCTAGCACAAAAGCGGCACCCAACAACGTCGTGCTCAGGTCCCAAACAAGGTATACACAAATTATGGTAATCCCTATGCGGTATCTGTTTCCCACAAGAAATACAGTTATTCACTTTTTCTGACATCCGGTAAACCACTGAGGCAAGAAAAACCAAAATATTCCCCAACGGGTACTTAACCAACTCTGACTTCGGTCTGAAACTCCGAATTGAAAAATTTCAGAACGCCAACGGCACTTGCAACACTGCTTCTGCATCGGACCATGCGGCAAAAAAGACTGAGGATATGACGTCGGTCATGCGCATTTGTACCCTGACGTTCTGATGTCAGTCAAATGCGCCCTGACCGACGTCAGCCTTATACTCTGATATTCGGGCCGACCGAGGGACAGCGGACTACCCAAGTGTTAGGACTGCAGCAATGTGAGATGAAGAACATCATGCTGCACTTGTTTAGGGGAGAAGCAAATAGGTTGCAGAATGGCTGGCCTCATCGATGAAAAATAATTTCCACCACTTTCTTATTGAGAGACCACTCGTGAGGTAGTAGAATGGACCCACTCATCTTGTCCGCTATCATGCTGGATTTCTCTGGAATGTGCGTTATTATCAGAAATTGGTTGGATGAGATCACCCACTGCCAAACTCTGACAGATTCTCAACACAGGGGATAAGATCTGGTTCCTCCTTGTTTGTTGATGTACCAAAACACTGACATATTGTCTGTTTGAACCGCAATGGTCTCAAAAGGGAGACTATCTTGGAAAGCTTGCAATGCTAAGAACACTGCTCTCATTTCCAGGACAATGATATGCAAACTGGCCTCTTCGAGGGACAACGTGCCTTGGACTGTTTTTTCCAGGAAGTGCTCCCCAATCTGGGATGTGTCCATGGTCACTATGGCATTGGGTTGAAGAAGAATGAAGGGACGGCCTTGTAGAACCTGATCTGACCGGATCTGCCACCAAAGATATCTTTTTCAAGCTTGGTAATTTTTAACTGAGTGGACATATGCTGATGAAGAATGGACCACTGAGTTGCTAACATCCACTGAAGAATCCTCATATGAAATCTTTCTACTGAAACTAGAACTATTGCCACAGATACTGATCCCAAGGTTTGCAGAATCAATCAGCTGACATTAAGGAATTTTGGATCACCTTTCTGACCTGGAATTGGATAGTCTGTACTCTTGGAAAAGGAAGAGAAGCTGTCATGGATACTGTGTTGAAAATTGCTCCTATGAACTCCAATGTCTGAGATGGTTATAACTGAGATTTGTTGTAATTTATGGTAATCCCCAGGAGTAAGCAAGTCTGGAGTATCTAGTCTCAAGATCTTATCAATATAGGCCTGGTTGGAGCAGTTATGAGCCAGTTGTCCAAGTATGGAAACACTCGGAATCCCTGCAGTCTCAAGTGAGCTGCTGCCACTGCCATACATTTAATGAACACTCTGGAGGCTGTGATGAGGCCAAAAAGCAGTGCTCTGAGCTGGTAATGACTGGCTCCCAGCCGGAAGTACAAGTACCTTTTAGATTGTTCATTTTTATGTGACACTATGCATCCTGAAAGTCTATCAAATACATCCAGCCGTCTTTGCACAAAAAGGGACGAATGAACTGAACCATGACCATCCAAAACTTGGTGTGCTGAACCTGATCTGTTCAGACTGCTGAGTTTGTCTCCAGTCCCCTGTTTTCTTTAGCACTAAAAAGAATACTGAGTAAGTTCTGGATTCTGCCTGATCTGGCGGGACTTCTTGGATAGCTCTTTTTTCTAGCAACTTTTCTATTTCTAGTGTTGTTGCTTTCCTCAGACTGGGTGGAACATCAGGAGTTTTGCATACAGGTGGAGGTGGTAAGGAAAAGGGAATTATATAACCTCTGGAAATAATCCTCTATATCCATGTATCTTTTGTAATGTCTAGCCAGGCTCTCTGGTGCAGGTATAAATGGCCCCCCAATTGCCTCTAGAGGTGAACAATCGGGTCTCCTTTCAGGAGTTCTGATAGGGTCTGTCGAAAAAGGAATCTCTTGACCTCTGGTTCTGCAGAACTCCTCTGCTTTGTGGGAAGATTCTTCCATTTGAGCTCCCCCCTCTGTCTCTGGGGGAACTATCTTAACGTGGATCTTGAAAAGGACCCTGGGAACCTCCTGAACCACATTTTCTGACCTCCTAGTTGATTCATGGAAAAGGTTCTTTGAGGGGCTGAAAAACGTACTCCTACTGCAGAGAGAGTCCTTCCCTCTTGCTTGCACTGGGAGAGTGCGTCTTTTACATTAGGCCAAACAAAGAAGTTCCGTCAAAAGGTACATTGACGAAACAGGACTTGAAGGGCTCCACAAAGTCACACAAATGCATCCAGGCATACCTATTAATGGAAAAGTCTGAACCCGCCGCCCTTGAGGTACCTTTAACCACGTGCAAAATAAGGCTAATGGAAGAATTAGTAATCAACTGTAGGGAAGGCAACTGTGAGGTCACAGAAGTCTGACTCTCATTAGTACTGGTCCAGGCGAGGGATTTGGAGAGTTCCTTAATCAAATCCCTCTGCGATCTAGTGAAGTGTGCCAAATAATTCAGTGATCTGAGTGCAAATGTCACTGAAGCATAAACACGATTCCCAAACCCATACTGGTTAGAGATATGGACAGTAGAACTCTGTTCCGCAAGTTCCTTTTTGGTGGCTACTGCAAAGACCATGGCATCTACCTGAACTCCTTTGCTCCAATATCCCTTTCTTTGAGGTGGTGCTAGTCAAGGTCCGGTCTCTTGGGGATCATCTCAACCATGTCTGGTTCCTTCCACACCCATCTAGAGATCAAGTCAATGAGCTCGTCAATAAGTGGAGTCACTCAGGAGGTAGAAGGGCCAGACTCCAAAGGCCTCCATGAATACCGATTCCTCTTGGGAAGGGTTAACAATACGCCAACCACCACTCTGCTTAAGGATCTCTAGCCTAGGACATCTTCAAATGAGAATGTCATCAGGTGGTGATCTTGGGGACCCCTTCCCCTCATCAAAATTATCTTCCTTGACTGACTCCTGAGGGGAGTCTAAGTGCCTCCTCTTGCACTTTCTCTTCCTAGGGATTTCTTCAGTGGAATGTTCCAGAGAAGTATCAGAAGAAGTGGTAATATCCTGCTGTATAACCTGGAGACTTCAGGTTGGTGGTCCCTGTGAAGTAGAGTAATGAGGCTTAAGGTGCAGAGTCACATGGGATCCAGAGAGAAGATCCAAGGGGGGAGGAACCATCCATCCTGCAGAAGCACTTGAAAGTGGAATGCCCCAGGGAGAAGGAAGTCAACAGAGCCAAAAATCCAAGCTTCCATCCCATCTGCTCCCCCTGCCTTAAGGCAGTCCACCCGAGGCAGAGGTCAGTGCTGACATATCCAATGCCAAAGCTCCAAAGGGTAGAGACAGCTCTGAAAACTTTGCAATCAACTTCAACACCTTGGATCTGACATGGATGCTTTGGCTCCAATGCACTTGGAGACAGTGCACTCAAAAAAGGTCTTGGGGTTGAGGATACAATGATCTTTGGATCCAACCCATGTGGTCCCGAAGACTCTGATCCAAGGGCTCTGAAACCACTAGTCAGATCAGAGAAGGAGTCGAGATTGGAGGTATAGACTTATGGAGGGCTTCATGACCCGGAGGGGTAGGAGCTGGAAGAACTTCCAACTGAATCTGCACCATGAGAAACTTCATCATTCTATCCACCTCAGCATCAGTCCGACTTTTGGAAGAACAAGATGATGTCACAAAGGGAGATCTGGAGTGCTGGTGGGATTCCAAACAAGATGGTACCTGACAGGGTACAATATGATCCAAGGAAGCCAATTTCCTTTTTGACACCAGCTTCGGGGAAGGAGCAAACTTCGGATCCGTATTCTTACATTTCTTTTTAGGAGGTTCACTCATCAGCTCTGAGGATGGGGTTAAGGATACAAATGGAGCTGAATGATTTCCAGAAAGCTCCTTTTGCTTAAGCTTGGGGGGGTTGAGCCCCAGACAGAGCTTCAGAGGAGGAGGAAGGTAGCAAAGCATTTAGAATTTTCTTGTTTTTCCTGTCAGTAATGGCTCAAGGATTAAAGGACTTGCAAATTTTGCAATCCATTTGAAGATGTTCTGGGCCTAGGCAACAGACGCATAAAGCGTAACCACCCGAACATGGTAATTTGCGACAGCATTTCTGACATTTTTTTAAATCCCAAAGGTTTTTCATTTATATTAATACCAAAAATCAGGAAAAGAACAAAAAAACTTTTTTTAATATATTCAGTAAAGAGAAGGAGGAGAGATACCAATAATGGTATCAAGAATACAATAAACATGTAGAAAAGGGGAAGAAAGGTTTACCAACAATGGTAACAAGAAATACACAAAAGTGTAGGAAAGGGAGGCAAAGCAGAAACTACAATAAGTGATATATGCAAAATATATATAACAAGGGTATAAATACAGTAGAACTCTAGTTACCTCTGAAATAATTAACACTACGCTCAAGAGCTCACAGCGACCACGTCTGAATGAGAAAGTGGCAAATGGGATTCGAGGTACGTTAGGGGACAGAGCATTATGAGTAAGAGAGGAGCCTGAAAGCTTAGTAGCCACGAGCTGAAAATAACGGCCATGTTGGTTCCAAGAGTCAGATCCAAACCCAATTGTTGAAAACTGATTAAAAATTGACAACAGCAGATCAAAGGTTAAAGTATTACAGAACAAGAACTGATACAACTGCAGAGTGCTAAAGAGAAAATAAATAACTATCTCAATGATATGCATGAGTTTAGAAAGATTGCTGTTAAACAACTTTTTTTCTGATAACTCCAGAGCACAAATACTTTTAGCACAATGGCTCAAACAACAGAAAGTAGAAAGGGTTGTTGCCAAGCTTAGGGAGCCTATAACAAGGAAAACAACCAGAGATCCTGTAGAGGTATTAGAAATATTTCAGAAGAAGTTATGTACTCACCATAACATTCCATCTGAGTAGTTCTACTTCATTTGTCTTCAACCTGTGAGATACCGGATCCGTATTGGATCTGAGCCGGCAACTTTACTAGCATCTGTTCCGAGCTCCAAGCTCCTCCCCTTACCCATAACACACCTCACTACCTTCCAAACTACAGATTGAGTTTGCTGAACCTTATACTGACAACCCGACCTGAAAAATACTTGTGATCTACAACTGCAACCCGTAGGCTGTTCATATGCCAAGGTCCGAGGGAAGGAGGGAGGGACAGCTGAAGACAAATGAAGTAGAACTACTCAGATGGAACATTGTGATGAGTACATAACTTCTTTATCTGAAGTAGTATACTTCATTTGGTCTTCAATCTGTGGGACAGAGTCCCCAGCTACTCAACTCCTGGGAGGCGCTCATGGAAGGATATTCCGGAGCACCGCGGAACCAAAGGATGCTCTCCTTCTGGAAGTCAAATCCAATTTGTAGTGAGAAATAAATATATGAGATGAGGACCAAGTAGCTGGAGAACAATCATCATCCAAAGACAGTCTAGACCAAAAAGCTGCAGACGTAGCCATCGATCTAGTGGAATGAGCTCTCACCTGTCACGGAGGAGACATGCCTCTGTCCTTATAGACCTGAAGGATACATGAGAAAATCCATCTAGCAATAGTGACCTTGGAGATTGTATCCTTCTGTTTTGGGGAAACCTAACAATTGATCAGATTTACGGAAATTTTTTTTCCTGTGTAAATAGAATCGTAACGGTCTATGAACAGCCAGCAAGTGAATTTGTACTCCATCTTGTTAGTAAAATTAGGAAATAATACAGGCAAATTGATGGTCTGATTGATATTGACTGGTGATGCTACCTTAGGAAGAAAGGATGGATTAGTCCAAAGGGAAACCCTATCTTTATGAAAAATCATATAAGGAATTTTGATGGACAAGGTCTGCAGTTCTGAGACCCTTTTGCCAGAAGTAACAGCCACCAGAAAAGCTGTTTTCCAAGATAGATATTTCAGATCTACTGTTGCAGCAGGCTTGAAAGGCGGAGCGACCAGAGCTTGAAGAACCATAGTAAGGTCCCAAGGGAGAACAGGATCCTTGACTGGGGGGGCATAACAAAAAGGTGCATTTAATAAAGGCATTACACAGTCTGGAGGAGGCTAAAGAGGTAGAATTCTCACCCACAGGAAGATGAGAAATGGCAGCCAAATGAACCTTGTCCGTAGAAGAACTAGCTCCGAGTTGAAATATAACAGCTAGAAAAGCAGGAATGGCAGAAATAGGAGCTGTGAAGGGGTCTAAACTCCTTTGAGAGGCCCAAAAGGAAAAATGTTTCCACTTGCTGAGATAAACTTCCTGGTTGAAGACTTATGAGCAGCCACCAAAATAGATCTAACTAAGAAGAATAGTCCAGGATTCCTAGCAATCATGGGAACTGGAGCAGCCAAGCTGTGAGCTTCAAACTGTCCAAATTCGGATGAGGCACCCCCGAAGAGTGTGAAATCAGGTCCTGAATGGGATCCAGGATCCAAGGCGGAGCCAGAAGGTGAGACCAAAGGAAGGGAACCATACCTGGCGAGGACAAAACAGGGCAATGAGGATCACTTTGCTCCCCAGTCGAGGAGCTTACTGTAGAAACCTCGGAATAAGAGGTACTGGTGGGTAAGCATACAGAAGACCGGGAGACCAAGCATGAACTAGTGCATCTCTGGGGGACTCGTCCGGCAGGAGGTTCAGAGCGAAAAACTCGCAGCACTTTGCGTTGGAAGGAGATGCGAAGAGATCACAGCAAGGTTGACTCCACTGGCGGAAGATCTGTTCCGCTGCTGAAAGATTCAGAGACCACTTGTAAGGCATCAGAATAGTCTTACTTAGTCTGTCCACTAGGATGTTGGACTGTCCCAGAATGTGCACTGCGATGAGAAAGTGACTGGTAGATATCGCCCATTCCCACACTCTCATGGCCTCGCGACAAAGGGGCAAGAGCTGGTCCCTCCCTGTTTGTTGATATACCAGACCACTGACATGTTGTCTGACTGAACTGCAATCGTTCCCAGGGGAAGAAAGGAATGAAGGGCCTGCAACACTAGAAGGACCACCCTCATCTCTAGGACATTTATGTGCAAGCTGGTCTCTACAGGGGACCACAGGCCTTGAACTGTCCTAACTGAACAATGCCCCCCCCCTCACCCGAGTTGGGAGGCATCTGTGATCACTGTGGTTTGGGCTGGGGCTGGAACAAAGGGTCGTCCTTCCAAAATGTCCGGAGAATACATCCACCATATGAGAGACGACCAACAGATTCGACTGAGTTGAACTGGATATGCCAATGGCAGTTCCAACAGGGACCATTGTACAGCTAGAGTCCACTGTAGAATTCTCATGTGTAACTGGGCACATGGGAGAAGAGTTATGGTCGCCACCATCGAGCCTATGACCCTCAACACAGATTCCGCCATTGGGAGATGAGAGTGGTAGATCAGGGAGACTTGCATCCTCAAATTTTGTACTCTCTCCGAGGTCAGGAAGATTTTGCACTGTAGAGTATCTATCCTGGCGCCAATGTAGTCTATCACCTGTACAGCTTCTAGGAGTGATTTGGATGCACTGATTGTGATCCCCAAATGCAGGGCAAGAATCAGGAAGTAATCCCTGGTTTGGGAGAGTAGACGCCTGGTGGGAGCAGTGAGGAGCCAATCATCCAGGTACGGATAGACCTGAATCCCCCGAAGCCTCAGGTGAGCAGCTACCACCACCATCACTTTGGTGAACACCCTGGGGGCTGTGGTGAGACCAAAGGGTAGGGCTTGAAATTGGTAATGATTGACACTCCTAGCTGGAAGAGGAGGAACCTCCTGGAGCTTCTGTGCATCTTTATGTGATAGTAAGCATCCTGGAGATCTAACGAGCACATCCAGTCACTCTCTTGCAGGTACGGCATGATAGACTGTAGTGTGACCATCCGGAACTTCTCTTTGGCAACTGACAGGTTCAGGGTAGAAAGGTCCAGAATAGGCCTTGAGTCTCCTGTTTTCTTTGGCACCAAAAAGAACCTGGAGTAGAAGCCCGATCTGGACTGATCTGGGGGGACAGTTTTGATGGCTCGTTTTTCTAGCAGCTGGGAAATCTCCTGTGCTGCTGCCTCCCTTTGCATGGGTGGTACATCCGGGAGGTGTTTAGGAGACTTGGGAGGACCCACAAAGGGGACAGAGTATCCTCTGGATATGATCTGAAGCACCCAGGGCTCTGATATTATGGACTCCCATACCAGTAGGTGCAAGAACAATCATCCCCCGACTGCCTCCAGAGTAGAGCAGTTGGGTCACCCCTCAGGGTTGCTACACGGGTCTGTCCAAGAAAGGTTCTCGAGACCCAAAATTCCTCGGACCCCCTCTGCCTCTGGGCCGGCGTCCATTCTGTCTGGGGGAAGAACAGCTCTGAGTGTCCCGGGAATACGGTGACTTCCAGAACCACATCTTCCTTTCCCCTCTCTGGCTCCGGGAAAAGGACCTTTGAGAGTTTAAGCAGCAGACCCCAGATGGCAGACAGTGTCTTCCCATCCTTCTCACTCTGGACTAATGTCTCTTTGACTGTCTTACCAAAGAGAGAGTAGAGCCATCATAAGGGGCACTGGCAGAGGATGCCTTGAAAGGTTCTGAAAATTGACATAATCTGAGCCAGGCGTTGCACCTCATGGACATGCCAAACCCAGCCACCCTAGCCGCACCTTCAGTAGCATGTGAAAGGAGTCACATGGATGTGTTGGAGACTGCTTTCAAACTGGCCATCCTCATGGAAAACGAGACCCTGTCCTCCTGCGACATGGACTTGGGGGGGGGGGGGAGACGACTCCTCCAGCTCCTTTACCAGGTCACGTTGGGAGTCTAGTGACATGGGCCAGGTAGTTCAGTGCCCTAATTGAAAAGGTAGCTGAAGTGTACACCTGCTTCCCTAGGCGGTCCATCATCTGTGACTCTTGGTCAGGAGGTTGAACTGAGGAACTCTCCTGGGCAAGTTCCTTCTTTGTGGCTGCTGCTGCTGCTACCACCATAGCGTCTACGGGGGAGCCCTTGTTCCATGCTAGTCTGTCTGTGGGGGGGACTCAAAATTTTGTCAGGTATTTTTGGAATTGGCTCCATGGTGTCCAGCTCCTTCTATGCCTGCGAGGTGATCAGGTCCACCAAAGGATCCACGGGAGGGGACACCCAGGAAGTAGATGGGCCCGTGCCAAAAGCCTCCAGGAACACAAACTTGTCAGAAGGTTTGGGGGAAGACCAACCTCCCCTTTGGTGCAGGATTTCCATGATGTCTCCAAAGGAGACATCCTCAGGAGGTGACCTAGGGGAACTTTTCTCCATTATCCAAGTCCGTATCCTTGGTGAGGTACTCGAGGGAGTCCAAGTGCCTCCTCTTGCACGTATGCTTGCGAGGCACCTCTACGGTGGGGCTTTCCGGGGGGGGGTGGGACTCGTAAGCCACTTGTTCTTCAGGGGGAACCGTATGGGGCTCCTCGAGCATGGGCTGTCCTTTTGGTAAAATGATGGGGACTGTAGAAAGAGCCGAAGGGATATGGGTGGAGTCCGAGGGGGCAGTCAGGGATCTCGATCCAGCGGAGAGAACCCTTTCTACCATGAACGCCAAAGGAGAGCAAACCTCCTGAGAAACTAATAAGGAGGCTGGTATCCCCGGGTCCGATGACAGAATCAGAGTCTGGCCCGAAGTGGACAGAGCTCCGAGGGTGGGAACTTGGCCAGATAAAGGCGGAGCCGATGAAAAAAGTTCCACTCCCTCGCATCGACACACAAGTTCTAGCTCTGATTGTAGCTCGGATCCAAGCTGGTCGAATCTGACATGCTCCAGGCAGCTGTTGGCATCGAGGAAGCAGGTACCATTGGCACCGACCCCCTGACTAAAGCCATCCTCGGATCTGAATACTCTGAATCCAATGGACGGATCAGAGAAGGAGATATCGGCTGGAAAAAAGGAAGCGAGCTCCCCCCCTCCTGAGGGAGATGGGCTGGCAAAACCCCCATCTGGATCTGAGTATGGATGAACCTCCTCATCATTTTATCCATATCAACCTCAGACAAAGACCGGGTCGACCTCGACGAGGCCACGGACTCCAACCTTGTGTGTCAGGGCACCGAGGCCCTAGAAGCTGAGCGTGTGTCCTCCAGCTCTGGGAAGAACCACGGAGATTAGAGCTGAGTGGGGTCACGGATCATAGGTTTACCCCGGGGGTCATCTCTGTGTCACTACTAGACAGAGGCACAGTAAACTAAACCCTAAAAGGGCATAGTATTCTCATCCTAAGGGGTGGTGAAAGCCACAACACTCTGGCTAGGCTTATAAATGCCCTAGGGCAGATAGCCTAGTACGAACCTATGAACCTATACTCCTTTCTCCAGCAATGGGAAAATGGATTGCAACGTGACCATCCGGAACTTGGACTTCTTTACAAAGTGGTTTAGGTGGCTGAGATCCAGAATGGGTCTCAAGTCCCCTGTTCTTTTCGGCACCAAAAATAACCTTGAGCACGTTCCTAATCCGATCTGGTCTGCGGGGACTGGCTGGATGACTCTCTTTCCGAGCAGCTTTGCGACCTCTATGGCTACTTGATCCCATTGACTGAGTGGCACGTCCGGGATTTTCCTTGACGGTGGAGGGGGACGGATAAAGGGGATGGTGTAACCTCCGGCGATGATACGAAGCACCCACTGATCCTGAGTGATGGAACCCCAGGTCCTCGGATGCATCGAGAATCGACCCCCGACTGGCTCCGGAGATGCACAGTCGGGCAGTCCCTCAGGGACGCTGAAAGGAGGAACCACGAAAGGATTCGTGGTCTCCTGAGTTGCGGGGGCCTCCGCCGCCTCTAGGGTGACGTCTTCCAGAATAATCCCCCC
Source organism: Protopterus annectens (assembly GCF_019279795.1). Taxonomy (NCBI): domain Eukaryota; kingdom Metazoa; phylum Chordata; order Ceratodontiformes; family Protopteridae; genus Protopterus; species Protopterus annectens. The sequence continues at coordinate 15,277,279 of NC_056735.1, forward strand.
CCTCTGCCTCTGGAAGGGGGGTCACTCTGATGGGCAGGGAAAGACTTTTGGGACTTTCTGAATCACATCTTTCCTCCCCCTCTGAGCCTTGGGATAAGGTCTAGAGGGAAGCGAAAACGGGCCCCAACAGCAGACAAAGTCTTACCCTCCTGCTCACATCTAGTGAGTGTATCTTTCACCTTGGGTCCAAAGAGAGAGGACCCATTGAATGGAGCGTCGGCGAAGGAAGACTTGAACGCCTCCGCAAAGTGACACAAGCGCATCCAGGCTTGCCTCCAAAGGGCTACGCCCGAATTCGCTGCCCTACCCGCCCCTTCGGCTGCATACGATATGAGCCTCATGGACGAGTTAACAATCGATGAAAGGGTAGACAGCTGGGCGTTGTTGACAGACTGCGTCAACGCCTCAGGCACATTACCCGACAGGGTATCTCCCAACTCCTTTATGAGATCCCTTTGGAGCCTTGTAAAGTGACATAAATAATTCGGCGACCGCAGAGTAAAGGTCGCTGAAGTCAGGGTACGCTTCCCGTACCTATCCATGCTCCTGGACTCCTTGTTAGGAGGATGGACAGACGTAGACACCTCTGCCACATCCTGCTGGGTGGCAGACGCCACCACCATAGCATCAACCGGAACTCCCTTGGTTAGAAACTCCTTGCCAGGGGGTGCGGATAAAAACTTCTTGGGGCAAGAAGGAACTGGCTCCACAGAGTCAGGGTGTACCCACACCCTTCGACAAATAAGGTCCAGTAACTCATCGAAGGGTGGAGACACCCAGGAGGCGGAGGGTTGGGCTCCGAAGGCCTTGAGGAAGACTGACTCCTCCGCGAAAGGGATACTGGATGGCCAGTCGCCCCTCTGTCTCAAGATCTCCAGGATATCAAAGAACGAGACATCGTCAGAGGACGACTTAGGGGACCCTTCCGCAACATCAAGGTTGGTGTCCGAGGTGACAGACTAATCTGGGGAGTCTATGTGCTTCCTCTTGCACAATTTTTTCCTGGGGGGCTCTTCAGGCACGAACTCTGAAGGCTCCTCGGAAAACAGGGGACTACATAAGGAGGAACCCTCAGGCCTAGGAGCCACACTGTCTGAAGACAGGGGGGCACCAGAAGCTCTAGTCGCCGTGTCTAGGGAAGGAGTCGCAGATTCAGGTGAAGTCACTAGAGACTTGGCCAGCGCGCTCCTCATATCCTCGAAGGTGGGCCCACCAGAATCTAAGGAGAGGCCCATCTCCGAGACCATGACCGGTGTCGGGGTTCCCCTAGCCGAGGCGCCAAGAGGGACACTAGGTGCCGAAACCAGAAGCCCCGACGAATCCCCCGGGCCCGGCTGAGGACACCCGAGAACCAAAAAATCTGGAAGGCACAGAAAGGGTTGGAGCTGAAGTCGGTGCCGATAGACTAGCAGTGGGTCTCGGATCCGACTCAAGGACTTCACCCGACTCTACGAACTCTGACGACACCAAGGTTGTCGGAGGAGGAAGAAACGGTATCGAAAGGGCTGTCTCCGGGGCCGACTGGGTCGGAGCTGAAAATAATTTGGATAAGACAGGTGACTGGAGGAGCCTCTGGACCACCCTATCTACATCCGAATCTGAAAGCCTGGAGGAAACAGAAGGGGGCCGAGCAACTTTTTCTATCGGCTCTGAGACAAAGCTAGGAGGCCGGCTCTAAATCTACTCCAAAAGGATCGGAGCCGAAGTAAACGCGACCAGAACAGAGACCCCTTTCGGCGCCGACGGTTCAGGAGCCGACGAAACCAACCCCAGAGCAGAAACACTCTCCTGCGGCTCCGAGATCAATGGAGCCGAAGAAGGAGACCCAGATTTAGACCCTCTATCCTGCGGCTCCGAAATCAGTGGAGCCGAGGAAGGGGACAGAGTACCTGATCTCTCATTCCGAGACTCCAAAACCAGTGGAGCCGAGGAAAGAGACCCAGATTTAGATCCTCTAACCTGCGGCTCCGAAGCCATTGGAGCTGAGGAAGGGGACACAGATTTTAGCACTTTTTGCAGGCGGCTCCGACGGACTTGTCGGAACTGAAGACTTCTTTTGCTTCGATTCTGAGGAGGGAGAAGAAGCCAAAGCTTCCTCGAAGGCTGGCTTGATCAAACCCTTCAGGATAGAGGCACAGCAAAATAATGGGTATAGTTCCCCATACTAAAGGGGTGGCGTAAGCCACAAAACTATGGGCTAGGCTTGTAAATGCCCTCGGGCAGATAGCCTAGTATGAACCTATGAACCTATGAACCTATAAGCTTATTTTTTCTCTCATGTAGGACACGAGAGGAGAAGGCATGGTAAACACTGCAAGATTCTTGCAAGTGTTTAGCCCCTAGACAATAAACACAGATGGCGTGGCCATCTGTCAACGACATCTTGTAACTGCATTTTGAACATTTTTTAAAGCCCGATGGCTTATGTTCCTTTTCTTTGCCAGACATATCAACTGTAACTCACTCAACACACAAGGAGGGAAGGGGGGGAAGAGCTCTAACTTAAACGCTCGACAAGAGATAGGGCAAAGGCCCTCCAACTCAAACGGGCCTAGCCCACCAAACAGAAGGAATTACCACAACAATCCAAAAAGACAAACACAGTCAAACACAATGGAACTAATAACAAGATAGCTATTAAAATAGCTGTTCAAGTATAAACTTTAAAGCTAACTGCCAAAAAAGCGACCAAACGGCCAAAAAATAAGGGTACTTAGCCACAGCCAAGTCGAGACCACGTCGTTACTCTAGGAGCGGCAAACGAGATCTGGGGGTTTGGGCGTGGTGCATCCTGGGATAAGGGGGTGGCCCAGCCAATGAGAGACTTCGTGCTAGTGTATCGTCCGAGTCAGAGCCGATTCTCGGCTCCGAGCCCATCAGTTATGAATGTGGGCGAGATAGGATCGCATTAGATCACCTTTTGTCAAAAATGATTTGTCAAGGGGGGCAGAAATTAATTTACTAGGCCTCCTAGGGACAGGCTCCATGGTATCGGGAGACTCCCACACCCTTCGTGAGACCAGCTGAATCAGCTCATCAAAGGGCGGAGTCACCCAGGAGATGGAGGGCTGAGACCCCAAAGCCTTCAGAAGAACTAACTCATCCTCAGTAGGGTTTTTGGACTGCCAGACACACCTCTGCCTAAGGATCTCAAGTATCTCAGCGAAGGAGATATCCTCAGAGGGGGACCATGGAGATCCTTCTGACTCATCTAAGTCAGTATCCAATGTTAGAGACTCCTGTGGGGAGTCTAGGTGTTTCCGCTTACACAATCTCTTTCTGGGAACCTCATCAGTGGGAGGTTCTGGTGAGGTCTAGGAAGAGCAGGGGCCACCCAATGGGATTTCCTGAAGCTCTGGTGTCTATGCTTGGTGAGGACGTGCAATGCATAAGCAGACATATGCACTCTAGGGGAGGAGGAAGGAAGATCCGAGGTCGAGGATGTCCTAGGAGATATGACTCGCCTCATGGCATCAAAAGCACCTCTGCTCCAATGCGATGGAGCTGACGGACCCAAAGAAACCGTCAACACCCCCTGGCACCAGGACAGTGGGCTCCCAGCCAGAGGTGGGAGCCGAGCTCATCTGAGCAGAGGCCCCGAGAGGCAAAGTCAGAACCGTCAAGTCAGTCCGACTGTCCTCCCCAGACCCGACCAGAGAGTGTCGGCTCCTAGAGTCCTTGATAGGCACCGAGGACGTCAGAGTACACAGAGCTGAAGACAGTGGAGCAGACATCGGCTCAGAGGATTCCACTAACATCAGGTTTGCCTCCCCCAGCTCCGAAGGACCAGCATGGCTGGGAGGAGGAATAGTTAGAGTTGGTGCAATGGTCTTCGGCTCTGAAGCCATTTGGGCCAAAGCCTATAACATTTAGGATAATGCCGGTGCCAGTAACCACTTCTGTACCATACAATCCACCTCCAGATCAGACAGGTTGATAGATGATAGAGAGGATCCTACCGAAGGTGGTACCAACTGGAGAACTGGACTCTTAGACACTTTGGACGCTAGTTCCAAGACTGGGGACCGGCTCCAAAAGGCAAAGACTTATCTCCGAATGCAGTGGAGCCAAAGTCGAAGACTTCTTTGATTTCTTGGAGTCCGATGTCTTGGAAGACTTTGAAGACCTGCTGGATCCATCCTGGTCACTCAATGCTTCCTGAAACGAAGGATTCAATAAGCCTCTATTGATTAGTATCCTCTTCCTTTCCTGCACAACCCTAGAGGAGAAGGAATGACAAATGGCACAACTGTCTTGCAAATGCAGAGCCCGTAGACAGTAAACACAATTAACATAGCTGTCTGTAACAGACATTTTTTGGCCACACTTTGGGTACTTTTTGAAGCCAGACTTGGGGTGCTTATCTTGGTCAGCCATAATAATGTTAGAAAAAAAAAAGAAGTTATGTCTTACCATAACGTTCCATCTGTATTGTTGATCCTCATTCAGTCATTATGTATGGGTATCGGTTTCGACCTCGGAACCGAGACGGCCATCTTCCAAGCTCGCGTCAGCTACAAACTCTCGAGCTAAAACTCTTACCCAGAATTCCCCTCTCCCTGTTACCTCAGATTGAGTTTGCAAATCAAAAGAAGGTAGAGGCTATCTCTGGTCAAATGACCTAAAAGAACCGTATGGTGAGATCCACTAGAAGCCACAGGAGGGGGAAGGAGGAAGGGTCGTAATGACTGCACGAGGATCAACAATACAGATGGAATGTTATGGTAAGACATTACTTCTTTATCTGATATTGTTAATCCTCGTTCATTCCTTATGTATGGGACAGAGTCCCCAGCTACCTCTATTCCTGGGAAGCTCTCATGGAAGGACATTCCTGAGCACCATAAAACCAAAAGATGCTCTTCCCCTGGAGGCCAAATCCAATTTGTAATGATCAATGAAGGTATGAGGCATAGCCCAGGTTGCAGCTGCACAGATGTCATGTAAAGAAGCTCTGGCATGGAAGGCAGCAGATGTTGCCACTGACCTTGTCGAATGAGCCTTGATGGTAGTCGGCAATGGAATATTACGTTGTGTAAAAATGAAGGTCACAAGGCCTTGCAACCATCTAGCCAATGTGACCTTAGCAACAGCACATCCTAATCTAGGTCCAGAATATGCCAAAAATAACTGGTCTGATTTACGAGAGGCCTTAGTCCTATTCAAGTATAAGCGGATTTGCCTGTGAATATCTAGGGTATGTAGGCAATACTCTCCTCTGTTTGAATGATTGGGGAAGAAAACTGGCAATTCAATGGTTTGATTAATGGACATTTCAGAGATCACTTTTGGCAGAAAGGAAGGATTAGTTCTCAAAGACACTCTATCGCTATGAAAAATCAAGCATGGACTCTTGATGCATAAGGCTTGAAGCTCAGAGATACATCTGGCAGAAGTCATGGCAACCAAAAACAAGGTTTTCCATGACAAATATTTGAGGTCGCAAGAAGAAGCTGGTTCGAAGGGTGGCACTGTCACAGCTTATAGAACTAATGACAGGTCCCATGGCTGAATAGGTTCTCTAAAAGGAGGCTTCAGATGATTCACACCTTTTAAGAAGGTCTTGCATAATTTATGTGACATAAGAGAGGAGTCTTGGAACCCTCATGGAAATTAGATATTGCAGACAAATGAACACTAATGGTAGAGGCCGACAGACCTGATTGAAATAGGTCGGCCAGATACCCTAGTATTATCGATACCGGTGCTGAGAAGGGATCTACTTGTTTTTCTTTCAGCCAACAGGTAAATCTTTTCCACTTGCATAGATAAGTAATTCTAGTGGAATGCTTATGAGATGCAATAAGAATGTCCTGTACTGGTAAAGAAAGTTCATTCTGTCTGGCAATCAAGGGAATTGGAGGAGCCAAGCTGTGAGCATCAGGCTGTCCAAGTTGGGATGAATCAGGTTCTGTGGATGTGAGATCAACCCTGGGGTTGGATAGAGAATCCATGGTTGATCAAGCAGGTGAGGCCAAAGGAAGGGGAACCAAATCTGACGAGGCCAATATGGTGCTATGAGGAACACCTTACTCCTCAACCGACGGGCTTTCTTCAGAAACTGGGGAATGAGGGGAAGAGGTGGGAATGCATAAAGAAGACCAGAGAGCCAATCGTGGACTAAAGCATCCCTGGGTGACTGTCCCGGAGGGGGAATCAGTAGTTGCTGCATTTGTAGTTGGTCGGGGGATGGAAAGAGGTCGCAGCAAGGACGGCCCCAGCGGTGGAAGATCTCCGCCGCTATCAAGGGATTCAGGGACCACTCGTGAGGTTGTAGAATGCACCTGCTGAGTCTGTCTGCTATCATTTGGAACTCCCGGGAATGTGCATTGCTAGAAGAAAATGGTTGGTAGCCATCTCCCATTGCCATATCCTCATGGCCTCTTGACAAAGGGGGTAAGATTTGGTTCCACCTTATTTGTTGATGTACCAGACCACCGCCATGTTGTCTGATTGTATCGCAATCGTCCCAGACGGCAGCAGGGGATGGAATGATTGCAATGCAAGAAGCACCACCCTCAGCTCTAGAACATTTATATGCAGTTGGGCCTCCAACTTGAACCAAGTGCCTTGGATTGTCTGTCCCTGACATAGCCCACCCCACCCCATCAGGGAGGCATCTGTGGTCACTGCAGCCTTGGGCTGCTGGGGGGAGAAGGGGCGAGACCATTGTGACAGGTTGTGGGTCATCCACCAATTTAATCCTGTTTGTGCCTGTGGGTTACTCGAATCGTGTCTGAAAGAGGATGCTGAAAAGGATATCATTGGGTAAGCAGTAGCCATTCTAGAAGCCTCATATGAAATCTGGCCAGGGGAACAATGGTGATAGAGGCTGCCATGGAACCCAACAGCTGCAGGACAGAGTGAGCTGTGGATTTCTCCCTCGATAGGACTGGGATCAGTTGTTGCTTTATCCTTAGAATTCTGTGCTCTGGAATGGATGCTCTGCAATTCTTTGTATCCAAGATGACCCCTATGAATTCTGTGGGCTGAGATGGGGTGAGATTGGATTTTTGCCAGTTTATGGCTATGCCTAGTCTTTGTGCAGCGAGGAGAGAGTATGCCAAGGCTTCTTCCAATAGATGTCTGGTGGGGGTGGAGATGAGCCAGTCATCTAGGTATGGAAACACTTGGAATCCTTGTAGTCGTAAGTGAGCTGTGACGATTGCCATGCACTTTTGTGAACATTGTGGGGGCTGTAGAGAGTCCGAAGGGCAGTACTCTGAACTGGTAGTGACTGGCTCCCGCATGGAAGTGCAGAAATCTTCTTGATGGCCTGTCCACTTTTATGTGGTAGTACACATTTTGAAGATCTATCGGGCACATCCAATCGTCGTTTTCCAAAATAGGGAGGATAGACTGTATTGTGACCATCCGGAATTTTTGTACTCTTACAAACTTGTTCAATACACCGAGATCCAAAATTGGTCTCCAGTCCCCGGTTTTCTTTGGCACCAAAAATAGTCTTGAGTAGAATCTGGATACTATCTGGTCTGGAGGGACTATCTGGATGACTCTTTTTCTTAGCAGCTTTTCTATCTCTAGTGCTGCTTCTTCCCTTTGACTGGGTGGAATGTTGGGCAGTTTTTTTGAAGGGATAGGACAAAGATCGAAGGGGATATGATAACCTCTGGTTATAATCCTTTGTACCTAAGAATTGGTGGTGATGGTTAGCTAGGCAGAAGGGTAAAAGGAGAAATGACCCCCAACCACCTCCAGAGGAAAGGAGTTGGGCCACTCTTCAGGAGTGCTGGTAGGATTGGCCAGGAAAAGAGTCCCTGGAACCCTGGTTATGCGGACCCCCTCTGCCCCGAAAAAGGCATCTTCCCTGTGAGTTTCCCCCTCTGCCTCTAGGGGAGAACTTGGCCTATGTGTCACGGAAAGGACCCTGATACTTCTTGAACCATATCTTCCCACTCTTTTGGTTTCGGGTGAAAGCACGTAGAGGGGAAGGAATAACGGACACCTATGGCAGAAAGGGTCTTACCGTCCTGTTCACAAATGACCAGTGTGCTTTTAATTTAGGTCCAAACAGCGAAGAGGCTTCAATGGGAGTGTTAAGAAAGGAAGCCTTAAAGGGTTACGTGAAATTGCACAAGGGCATCCAGGCTTGTCGTCTTCAAGACCACAGCTGAACCCGCCACTCTAGCTGCTCCTTCTGATGCATGAGATATTAGTCACATGGAGGAGTTAGATACTGACTCAATGGTGGCCAGCTGAGAGGCCACTTTGTCACGGACCTCATCAGACACGGCACCAGCCAAGGTTTCAGAGCTCGGAAATTAGATCCCTTTGAAGCCTGGTAAAGTGTGCCATATAATTCAGGGACCTGATAGCAAAGGTCGCTGATGCAAAGGTGCACTTCCCTATCCTGTCCACGGCCCGGGACTCTTTGTTGGGCGGATGGACAGTCTGGCTTTCTTCTTCTGCCATATCCTTTTTGGTTGCAGCCGCCACCACCAGAGCATCCATAAGAGGACATTTAGACCAATGGGGATCTGTAGCAGGAGGTACAAAATCTTATCTGGCCTCCGGGGAATAGCCGTGACAGTGTCAGGAGCCTTCCATGCATGCTGCACGATGAGCTGGACCAGTTCATTGGCAGGTGGAGTAACCCAGGAGGTAGGGGGCCGGGCGCAAAAAGCCTGCAGGAACACAGACTCCTCAGAGGCTGGATTAGAGGGCTGCCAGTCACCTCTCTGTTTAAGGATTTCGAGGATATCACCAAAGGATACCTCAGAGGGTGACCAAGGGGATCCTTCCCCATCATCAAAGTCTGTGTCTTCAGTGAGGGACTCCTCTGTGGAGTCCATGTGCTTCCTCTTGCATGAACTTTTCCGGTGAACTTCATCAGAGGGGGAAGCTGGGGAAGACAACGGAAAGGGGGTTTCCTGTGGAAATATGTCCTGGGGCCCTTGCGCTGGTGTCCGCTAGGTGCGACTTGTGAACATAGCGGTCCAGAGGAGGGCGGGGACATAGCACAGTATCGCCAGCAGCAGCTAGAGCCTTCTCCATCAGCTGGAAGGCTGGTCCACCTGAAGAGAGGTGAGTGTCCAGGACAGGGGTCACCCCCCCCCCCAAGTGACTCAGCCTGCCGACCCGGAGTCCCCAGATGGCTGTGAAACAGCAAATTACGCATGTCACAACCATCAACCTGGGTCGTAGCAAAACTCTCCTGCCATAAAGGCAACTGCGGTTTCTTAGTGATGCCCATAAAGGGAAACGTAGAGGGGGAAGACTGTGCTATATCAAGGGACTTCAAAGGCAATGAAGGAGGAGAATAAGAAGGGGTCTTTGGTGATGGGTGATCACCTCCCAAGAAAGGATAGGTCCTGGGGGGCGGGATACCTCTGGCCAGAAGCACTTGATCCCAAGACACAACACATCGTGTTCAGAAAGGCTTCTAGTGGACCTCACGGGGACAGCTTAGGGAGAAAGATGTCTATCCACAGAAGAGACAAGCTCGGTGCCCACCTCACCAGTCCACACTGAGAACAACGGTGCAAAGAGAGACTGGACGATGGGTGTCTTCACCGAGGAAATCATTGGTGCCGAGGTCATGGTCTGCACTGACAAAAAGATCGGTACCAAAGTGGTTGCCAGTACCGAAGCTGGAACTGACAAATTTGGTGTCAATAACTGAGGCGTCGGTTCTGAGTAAGATGTCAGAGCCGACGTGTTCAAGGTCTGTGCTGACTGAACAGTCGGTGCCGATGTAGTAATCGTAGTAGTCTGAACTGAGGACTGTCGGGCTGGCACCTTGGCACCGTAAAAATCTACTGCCAATCATAAGCGGACCAGAGTTCTGCTGTGGCGACCTCTAACCGGGAAAAGCCGAAAGACATGATTATAAAATGCTGAAAAATAAAAAATAGTACATGTGCTGGGAAGCATATATGGCATACCTTAGATATTGGCATCCATGTAAAGGAGTATGTTATTGAGAAACAAAGTTTGCAAAAATAACTGCACAAATGGCAGCTAGAAGGACATCAATGATTTAAAGAGATGTAACATCAAGTTTCAGATAGTGCTGGAACACCACGTTTCAGATAATGCAAGACTGAGTTTCCATGGATCATCAAACTACAAAGAACCAAGAGCAAGAGAACAAAGGAAAACTGTTATACAAAGTAAGAACTGTTATGCAACAGGCTTTGAGAAAAATATCAGACCTTCTGGTATAAATAGGAGTGTGTATAAACAAGCTTTAGGAATTTGCCATAGAGAACTAACAGCATCTGTGTTGCATGCTTGTAGATCCAAAAGGAAAATGTAACAGTAAAGTATTAACTGAAGCAGTGCCTCCGTGTATTTATTGTACTTAGTACAATACAATAATAAGACTAGTTGATCACAATAAATAGTTAAATATGCTTTGGTATGCTTGCATGTAAATGCAAGTAACAGCAAGAAACCAACAGAAGATGTCATATAATTCTTCAGCCATGTTGACAGACTCCTACCCAAGAAGACTGAATGCTGTAATTAAATCAAACTGTGCTTCAACAAAGTATTAGTTTAAGGGTGTGCACACTTATGCAAAGAGTTTATTGTACGTTTTTTATATTTTTTCCCCTAACAGATTTGTTTGATTTTCAACTGAATTGTACAGGTTATAGGTGACATTAAAGGTGGGAAAAGTTTTGAAATTATTTATTGTGGTCTCATATTTTTTATATCACAAAAACTTGGCATTTTAACAGGGGTGTGTAAACTTTTTATATCCACTGTAGATACCTCATTACTAATAAGTTTTGGCTGTTAAATAATTAATAAGCCTACTTCTGACAGTACTCAACTAAAATATATACCAGCAATAAATATTCCACAGAGGCACGAGGCTCAACCAGAAGAGCTTTATTGCAACCACGATACAGAGGTTCACACTACTGACCTAGGTTTCATCAAAAATGACTTCATCAGAGTGTGTGAAACCAAACATCATTAAATACACTTGGTAATTCAATTAACCAATAAAATAATGAAACCAATTAATACTGAACAATGAATTAAAAACAATAAAATTTTGACTCAACAGGATTTTTTGGTTGTTTATACAATATTATTATTTTTTATGTTATATTAAGTTGCAATGACTCATTTTTGGGACTGTTGGGTGTGATTCAAAATTTTATTGTTTTTAATTCATTGTTCAGTATTAATTGGTTTCATTATTTTATTGGTTAATTGAATTACCAAGTGTATTTAATGATGTTTGGTTTCACACACTCTGATGAAGTCATTTTTGACGAAACCTAGGTCAGTAGTGTGAACCTCTGTATCGTGGTTGCAATAAAGCTCTTCTGGTTGAGCCTCGTGCCTCTGTGGAATATTTAAAATATATATCAGCTTTGTTCTGAAGCCTTATTTAATCTAACTACCCATATGTACCTTGCTAGAGTAATGCACGCATTAATATAAGTAACTTGTTCTTGGCATTATATATATATTTTTTTCCTTATGGTCATTCACTATTTGCAGCTTTAAGAATTTCATTCAAAACTTGACATATTTTAAGTCTATACTTTAAATCTAAATGACATGTCTCTTGTTTTTGGGCAACACAGGATTGGTGGGAAGCATTCATCCTTTGGAGAGTGAGGAGAAGTACATATGGCAGTTGGTCTGATACGAAGAGTGTGGAAGCAAGAAAGCTAATATCAATCTGGCTGCTATGACCACTTTTCAATGATATTGACAAAGTGGCTAAAATGGATTCCAGCCTCTTTCATTATTATTTTTTTTTTGAAATCTCATTTCTCTTAGTAACGAGATCAACACCTAGAAGTATCTGATGTTTGTGAAGTTTGTGGATGGCAAAGGCATCCTGCATAGAAATTACTGCGCATATATCTGCAGGGTTACTTTAAAACAACTAGAGAAGAGTATATGTTTTAATGCAACTTTGATAAAGGGTTACAAAAGGCACTAGAATACCCATATGCAGCTGGTTAAGACATAATAGTAGGAAGTGAACTGCGGGGGGGGGGGGGGTTCTTGACCTCCTGGCATATATACTGCAAACTTCTCTTGACTGGCATGAGAACAGGGTTGCTAACCCATTTGCTAACAGGAAAACTATTTCCTCATCTTGGAAGGCTTTCAATTTGTATACAAGTTGTTACAGGCGTGACAGTGTCTTTAAGATGCCACCGACAGTACATACCATTACAAATGGATTTCATACCAACATTATGGCATAACTATAAAAAAACAATGGAATAATTGGTTAGTGGAAATATTCTTGCTCCAAAAACAGGTAGGTGGGATTTTGAAAAGCCACACTTGGAGAAGAAGTGATTGCCTGTCCCTTTGGAGATGCCTAAACCACCACTTCATAGACAGCAGTCGTATTAGAAGACTGGATTAAAACTAATTGACTACAATAACTGGCATTTACAATGAAAGTTTAATAACACATTATTATGACTGTGTTACAGATGTTATCTTGAAATGTAAATGGAGTCACCAGCCCAGTAAAAAGCAATACAATGAATTTAAATAATAAGGAAAGGGTACAAGTGTTAATGCTACAGGAAACATGCTTATCTCAGGCATAGCACATGAAAATGACAAGTAGGGACCATCTGTTATTACCACAAAGTAGTAATGAGGGGGATGATGGACACAAGTTGTAGTGCTGGGTAGAAGTAAGCAGAATTAGATAGAAGAAGGCATAACAGTCAGTACGGGTGGGTGCTTAGCAAGATGGAAAGGTAGGTTGAAGAGAAAATGGATGACATTAATATCTATCTGCTCCTGCAAGAAAAATATGTAACTATCAGGAAGCTAATCCTACAAATCAATGTCGCTGCTGAAGGATTTTTGTTAATAGCTGAAGATTGCAATAGGATACGTAGTGTACAGGAAATATACATGAAAACGAGGTACAGGCAGCAGACTAGTTCAGGAAAAAAACAGTAAACAACTATTGAGAAATCTGGGACTGGCAGATCTCTGGCAGAAAGACAGACAGGGTTGAGCAGATGAGGGCTATGCACACTACAGTAGTAAATGGAAGATCTAAACATGAATAGACAATATCATTGTGCCAAGAGAGTTTCAGTACCAAGTTGAAGAAATGGAGGTTGGCCTGATAACATACTCAGATCATACCTACATCAAATGGAATGATTCCGGCATGTCCTATTGGAAGAGTCCTACTTACAGATCACTGACAGATACTTTCCTGCAGTGGCTAAAGCCTGAAGTGTTTAGGATGCTAGAGCAGGTAGTAGACAGAAATAGCTGTGACCGGGATAACAGTAAGTGTCAATTGAACACACAAGGTAAAAAAAAAATGAGTCAAGGAATATAAGGATTTAAGTGAGGTATGAAGAGACAGTTTAGGGATTTACAAGCAGATTAAAAAGAGGGGGTCATTACATATTAGAAATTGGAAGAAGGACAAACAGGCCCAATTACAGAAAATGGAGTAAGAAAGGACACGGGCAAAAAGAATGTCAGTCAAACAAACATTTCTTGTGAGTACATCAAATCTAGAAAGCTATTGGCAGCTAGATTGCAACAACAGGCACTGCAAAGGGCAGTAGATTAATTCAGAGATTCTAAAGGGGGAAACTTAAAGAAACAGCATAAACAAGGGAGATATTCAGGTCCTATTTTGTGGCTCTGTATGAAGGGCAAAACAGTAGTATAGACAGGGATAGAAAGGCAAGAACTTTGCTGGCAAAATTATAGCTTCCAAGGCTAACTCTGGAAATTAGTGCCAATCTTATAAAACCAACTGCAGTACAGGAAGTAGGATATCCTCTGGGAAAACAACCGAATGGGAAACTCCTTAACTTGGCGGCATCCCTGTATAAGTATGGGAATTTTCAAAAGAAAAGATAATGCAGATCTGGGTAATCTTTTGTTAACTAAAACTTTACAGGGAGAGGAAGTTCCAAGTTCTTGGAAAGAAGGTCTATTTGCTGTCATAGCCAAAGAGGGTAAGGATCTTTAAAATCTGAATCCCTATAGACTAATAACAATTTTAAATCATAATTATAAGACCTATATGGAATCAAAATGGGTTTATAGAGAGAAGGAGCACTTTTGCTAATATTTTATGAACACTAATGACAATTAAACAGGCTAATCTAGAACAAACAAAATTATAAATATTCTCATTAGATGTAAAAAGCACGCAACAGAGTAGACTGGGTTTTTTTGACTATGGTGCTGGAAAGGATGAACTTCCCTGCTGCATTTGTTAAGATTTGGTAGTGGTTGCATCATAACTCATAAACAACAGACAAGATGATTGGGGATTTACCAGAATCATTTAGGCTGTCCTGAAGGACTAGACAAGTGTGCCATCTATTCCCATTATTATTTACTTTATATTTGGAACCTTTGGTTTTGTGGATAAGAGTTTCTCACATTAGGGGGTTTTCACTGGAGCAATCTACAACTTAAACTTGCATTATACACAGATAATAAAATTGCTGCACTAAAGCACCCACTTGATAATATACCACAACTAATTAAAATGTTGAAACAGTTCAGGAAATATTAGGGTATATAAAATAAATGAAGGCAAGACTAAGACAATTGGAATTCATCTAGAAACTCAGGAAGAACTTCAAAGGAGATTTCAAGAATGGTAGAAAGAAAGTCAGTTTAGATATTTGGGAATTTTACTGCTAGCATGTACGGGACGTCTGTGTTAAAGTCTTATCAGGCTATTTTTGAAAACATCTGAGGGAACTTGAGAACGGGGATATTATTAGATCTGGAATTACATCAGAGTCCATGTGTTGCATTCTCACATAGTACCCTGCTTCCTGTACCTATGACAGTCTTTCAGGTCATGGTCAAAAAGTGAATATTACAAAAGCTACAAAAAAAATGGATGCAGGATTTTATATGGCATAGTGATAAGGTGAGAGTGAAATGGGAGAGATTAATACTTCTAAGGGATATGGGGGAGGGGGTTTGGGTGTACCTGGTATAGACAGGTACTATAAGGCAATGATCTTGCTAGGTTAGCCAAAATAAGCTGGAGTGATCTGGATCAAATTTAGAAAAGAATGCCACTGGTAAATAATAACTGGTTAGTTTCAACTGATATACTGTAATCTTTCTGGGGGAAGAAAGGCAAGACAGTGTACTCACCAGACTTAGAGGAATTGTATACAGCAGTTACTACCCTTATGGTGGGAAAGACATACAGTTCAGAGAACACACAAATATTGTCAATTGGAGTGCAAATAAAAAGTATGGTTAGGCCTGACCCTGCAGAGGAATGGAGAAAATCAGACACACTTTTAAGGTATTGGAATCAATTACTGTTAAAAAACAGTGTGTTGACATGGGATGAAGTCAGGAGAACCTCTAGAGTACTGGAAGGGTGATATCTGCAGCTTTATGCTAAAAGGAAGCAATTGGAAACCTTCCCTTAGGTTAAAAATGTCTAAAGAAGATTGGCCAGATTTAATCAACTGGTGGAAAACATTACGCAGCCAACCATAATTTGATAAAAGCATATTCTCCAAGGACTTCCAAGATGGCCTCACTGTGATCAGCAATTTGACTTCAGCTCTACCAGTGTGAAAACAGAAACTGCAGCCAATGATACTGTCAATCTGAGTAAAATTCATTTACTGCCTGGATGCCTGCAAAGAAGAAACTAACAGAACCTGAAAGCAATTCAACTAGAAAAAGTGAAGAGAAAACAATGACTGGGAAGAATCTTGCAGCTCATAGCTGGCGTTAGGCACCCACCAAACCCACGGCTGCGGGGTGCCCCCAATTATCTCCTTGCATACGAGATCCCCCCACATCAAGCTACAGGTTTCTCAGTCTCCTCTACTCCTTGCCTGTCATGTTAGTATTGTGTATACTGGCAATGTTTACTACTCCTGATGGTACACCTTTGTTCTGTGATAATTTTTTGCTTTGTCCAGAGTTATTCTGCTGACAGGTTGGGAGGGGATTTAAGGGCTATGAGAAGGTTGCACAATGTTCAGATGTTTGCCTGGGATTTGTCTTTTCTCATTAAAATATATGGGGTCAAGCAATGCATTTTACTGCAAAATCTGTTATTCCAGCAACTTTGTTAGCTCATAAGCACATTGTTTCTTAATGATAAGTTGTTACTTTGTTTTCACTTCATCCAGAATTATTGTGCTGAGACAGTGGGAGGAGGTAGGGGCTGTGAGAATTCTATAGAATGCACTGATGTCTTGATGCATACTAACAAATCATGTTCTAGTTTATCATAACAATGTTTTAAACTATCCCTGATGTTATTTATTACTTTGTTCTGCAGTTTCTTTGGCCATGTCTGGAACTGTTAAAGCTGAGAGGTTAGTAGAGGTGTAGGGGAAGTGAGAATGTTGCATAATGTTTAGATGTTTGCCCTGTATTTTTGGTCTGTTCCTCATCAAAAATGTGGATTCATGCAATGCATGCTACTGGAAAACCTGTTATTCTATCATTAGTTCATAACCACATTGTTTTAAATCCCTAATGTTATGTCATTGCCTTGTTTTTTTTACCTCAACTAGAATTGTGCTGAGGCATTGGACAGGGATTGGCTTGAGAATTGTTGCACTTTTGTTCTGTGGTTATTTCTGGCTTTGGAATTATGCTGAGAGGTTAGCAGGTTGGTAGGAGGTGTGAGAATGTTGCACAATGTCCAGATGGTGTAGTAGGTTTTGCCTGTTCATCAAAACTATGGGATCAAACAATTCATGCTACTGTAAAATCTTATTCTAACATCATTATTAGTTCACAAGTCCAGTATTTTAAGTCCTTAATGTTCAGTCTTGCTGTAGTGCTGTCTTCATGTGTGAGTGTGTACGTCTTGTGTGGAAGAGTCTGGGTAGCTGTCTGCCTTGTGTTTCTGTCCTGTGTAAGGGAATCTGTGTGGGTGTTTCCATTCAGTCTTGCTGTAGTGCTCTCTTTGTCTTCTGCATCTGTCCTGTGTGTTGGAGTCAGTGTGGGTGTCTTTGTGTACCTCTGTGGGACTGGCTACCTTCATGCAGTACAGAGGTTTGTCATAATATAACAACATTGCTACTAAATACCAGTCAGTGTGTGTGTATACCTCTGAGTGAGTATCTTGCTGTGGTACAGGGACTTCTCATAATGTAACATTGGTACTAAATGCCAGTGTGTGTGTGTTACCTTGGCACTTAAAGTCTTTTTAATGGTCTGAATGTAGTAACACTATAAAGTGATTGTTAAATGGTGCTAATTGACCTTTAGAGGGAAGGGGGTTTGATAGTAATGTGGTCACACTTTATATTCTCCTGGGTAGGACCCCAACTTGAAACTTGCTGGTGGCCCCCAAAATGCTATCACCGGCCCTACAGACATCCCAAAATGCAAAAAAAAAAAAACAATTCAAACAACAAAAAATAAAACAAAGAATTACACAGCAGAAAAAATAGTTTAGGCAAGATTACCAGTAATGGCAAATAAGATATACTCC
Organism: Protopterus annectens; assembly: GCF_019279795.1. Taxonomy (NCBI): domain Eukaryota; kingdom Metazoa; phylum Chordata; order Ceratodontiformes; family Protopteridae; genus Protopterus; species Protopterus annectens. Next base: position 15,294,725 of record NC_056735.1, read on the forward strand.
CAACGCCCGGAAAAAGAACTACCAACAATGGTAGAAAGGAGGACTAGAAAAACTAGTAGAAAAGAAGGGGGAAGGCATGAGGCCCGGAAAGCAAAGAAAGGGCAACTGTACATAAAATTAAAGATATAATGCTCTCTCTACTATATATATATATATATATATATATATATATATATATATATATATATATATATATAGGGGATATACGAGAAAAATGGTCAAAAACCTAGATAAGCTGTAACCAAGTTAAAACTGAAAAACTCCTACTTCACAAAAAACCTAAGCCACATCAACCATGTCTGATTGCTAGAGTGGCAAATGAGATCTGAGGTAATTTTGGGGCTTGGGAGAGAATTACAGTTAAGGGGACAAGCTTGAGGTATGGATTCAAAGTCTAAGAAGTGTCCGAAGTCTGATCCGAGGTCAGGTCCAAAACTCAAAGGTTGAGGAATGGACAAAAAAGACATCAAATCAAGTAATGAAATCAGTTTTTCACTTGTCATGGCAAAGTTCTCAGGAACAAAACTTCAACAAGTATGAACTGCTAATAACACATCCAATTCTGTTTCCTTCGCTTGATTCTACTTTGATGTCTTAGTGATATGCAAGCCATTAAAATCATTTACAGAGACTGCAGCAATTACATCTCAAAAAAGTCAGCTCCTGGCATTTCAACTTTTTTCTTTATTTCACAAGGGAAGACAGGTCTGGTTATCCAAAACAGTTCCAAAGACATAGGTTCATTGGTGTGTACTAGGATAATGGCCCTGGAGCCTTTACAAGCCTAGCCCATAGAAGTGTCCTGGCATCATGCCCCCTAACGTTAGTTCCCAGTGCCTCTATCAAGTACAGCCACTAGAGTGATCCCCAGGGTGAACTTTCTATTACCCATCCAGTCATCAAGATTTCTCTTGATGAGGGACAGCGAGGTGCTCTGCTTGATATGTATGGGAAGTCTATTCCATAGCATGGGTAGTCTCTGGGTGAGAAACCTGTCCCTCCATCATGTTCTTTTGATTGTGGTAATGAGGTTGAGGTCTATGGAGCATGTGGTGTGGATAGATTGGGATTTCTTTACATGTAGCATTTCTAACAGAGCTAGGTCAGACATGGCTTTGTAAGTCAAGCAGAGATTGCCTCTAAGTAGGTGATATGAGACAGAGAATAGCTAGAATCTTTTGCATCTGTCCATGTACATGTGTTTAATGCCTAGGATCCTCTTTGTGAGGTACTTCTGTCGCCTCTCCAGCTGTTGCAGGTGTCTAGTGAGGTACATACCAAATGAGGCATTATACTCAATGATTGGTCTAATGAGGGAAGAGTAGAGAGAGATGATGACCTCTTTCTTCCTGGATGCAAAGCCTTTGGTAATGAGATGTGCACATAGAAGGACTTTCTGACCACAGTAGCAATGTGGTGGTCAAAGGAGAGGTTGCTGTAAACCTGTGTCCCCAGATCTCTTATAACGCCTTCAGTGCTCAGTGGGCTCCCATCGATGTGGTAATTAGTGGGAACTGAGTTTTTACCAACGGGGATGATGATGATGCATTTTTTGGCATTAAGCTTAAGGCCATGGTTTTGACACCAGTCATTGGTCTCAATGAGGCCTTTCTGTAGGATGTCTCATCACTTGAGGAGTTAATAATGGCTCCCAGCTTGCAGTTGTCTGCAAACATGGTCAGCCAGAGTCCCTCTGTGTTGGCCTGGACTTCTGAGAAGTAGATGCCAAACAGGAGAGGGTCCAGGACTGATCCTTGTGGGACTCTACTCGTGACTGGTTGGCAGTCTGACTAGAAGTCCGCTACTTTCACACTGTGTGCTTTATCTGTGAGACAATTTGCAACCTACCTAGTGATATAGGGGTTGATGCCTAGTTTGGTGAGTTTATCAATAATTCCCAAGTGAGGAATGGTATCAAAGGCCTTGGCCAGATAGGCTGTATGCACTGCCTTACCTTCATCCACAACCCTGGTGACTGACTCAAAGAAGTCAACCAGGTTGAGCAGGCATGATCTCCCCTTTATACAGCCAAACTGTGTGGGGTCTAGAGTTTGGAGATTTCCTGTATCTTTGTTAATCAGGTCCGTGATGATGTGCTCCATAGCTTTACATATCAGACTTGACAGGCTATTGGGGTGATAATTCCAAGGGTCTGTAGTCCCTTCCCCTTTATGGAGAGGGATGAATGCAGCAGTGCACCATTCGGTAGGGACAAAGCCTGAGATGAGGCTGTGACTTAACAGGGCACATAGATGCAGTGCCAGTTCACTTTGCAGTTCATGTAGAACACGGATAAGGATATTATTGGGTCCCATGGAAGCTGTATTCTTGGCCTTGGACAATGCAGCTTTAACCTGTGCTGCAGTACTGATGGGTGCCTGGCATTCTTCCGGTACTGTGATTGGTCCTTTAGGGGGGAAGAGAGGGGTACGGCTGGCACTGAATCTGTCAGCCAGTATATTGGCTCAATATAGGAGATACCACTGTGCAGTAACTCAGAGCAAATCTGGGTTATTGGCGTGGAGGTTCTTGATACAGCTATAGAAGGCTTTGTGATTGTTTTTAGTGTCTCCTGCAATTCTGTCTTCATAGCTGGCTTTAGAGGATTTGATGAGGGATCTCAACTTTTTTTGAGGCTAATAAGGGAGTTTTTTCCAGTCTTGGGACTTCATCTTTTTCTGCAACAGGTTCTTCCTTCTGTTATAGACTTTGTTAATGGCAGGAGACTACCAGATTGGCTTCCTTTTTTTGGAGGAGAGCAGCTTGGTTCTGATGGGTATGGCAAGTTCCATGCATTTATGTACATGTTTGTACAATGCACTGGTGTATGATTCAGCAGTCATGCTGCTATATTCCACTGGCATGGGTGCCTTGAAGTTAGCCACCTCTGTTTTTAGGAGTCCAAAGTCAGCTTTGGAGAAGTTTTTCAAGGTGGTTACCTTTGCGAGGGGGGTGGGTGAGATGTGGATTTCCAGGGTGATTAGTTCATGGTCGGATCCGACCAAGGAGGGATTGACTACTGGTGTAGAGCAAAGGTCACCCATGTTAGTAAAAGCCAAGTCAAGGATGTTGCCTTCTCTAGTGGGGGTAAGAATGAGCTGGTCCAGGGCATTGGAATTGATGAATTCCAGGAAGCGTTGGGCCAGTGTATTGGTGCTTGAGTAGTTTTCCCAGTTGGTGGAGGGGTAGTTGAAGTCTCCTAATAAGAGAGTATTGGGTTGGACCTTGATAGATTCCAGGGTGCTTAGGAACGTAGAATGAGAGTCTAGGGACATGGTTGGGAACCTGTAGCAGGCTATGACCTGGACCGCTGTCTTACCCAATTTTAGTTGTACCTGAAGTATCTCAGATGTGTTATGCTTGGCTACTAGTCTGGAGGTGTGCATATCCTTTATGAATATGGAGACACCACCGCCTTTGGAGCTTCGGTCCAGGTTTCAGGGCCAAAAAGTGTGGAATGAGCTATAGCCTGGTAGCACAGGGGTGCTTTCTGATGCTTTAAACCAGGTCTCCGTTACAGCACAAATGTCGATGTTCTCCATTTTGAGAAGTGCTTCCAGCAAGTACATCTTGAGATTTCTACTTCTAGCATTGAGCAGCATGACCCTCAGATTGCATTTATTTATAGCTGTTACAGTGGTAATTTGGTCTTTGGGACACTACCTACAAAAGGCACTATAGGGGTGGCAAGAGCCTTAGCCAGTACCCAGAAACCGAGGGGTGACAGATGCAGACCATCTCTGGCAAAGCATTGAGGTCTGTCAATCATGTCATCCCAAGCAGACAAATACTGGATCCTCTTAGAATGACACCAGAAACTTAGCCAATTGTTGAAGTCAATCATTTTTTTGTTTGTACTGCGGTATAATTCTGGGTGACAGTAGGATACTGCTCAGGGTTAGTGTCAAATCTGCCTGAGTCACATAATCAGAGAGCTCCACCATGTCTCTTTTCATGTAGTCCAGAGAGGTGCGTCTCAGGTCATTCACACCCACATGGACAATGACAGAGTCACACTTGTACTTATTGTGGAGTGACCTGAGTGCATGTGTTGCGTCTCAGATTCTGGCAACTGATAGACAGCTGACTGCTACCTTCTCCTTATTCAACCTAGTAAGTGGGACATGTGTGAGTCACCTATGACTTAGTGTATTGGGCAAGGTGTTTAGGCTTAGGTTGAGGGGCACACTGTGGAGGTGAGCTGTGTGTCCTGTGGTTAGTGCTGTGTTGTGGTGGTCAAGTGAATTTGTGTCTTGAAGGTCTCTGCTGTTTCAGTAAATTTCTATTGAGAGCCTCTGCAAAGGTGGGTGTATTTTTATGTGAGAGCTGTGATAGTGGGTGTTCTGGTTGGCTATGTGTTCCATGTAGTGTGGTGCAGATGTTGACCTCCTCTTGACCAGCTAGTCAGGTCTTGGCTGGAGAGTGCAAAGCTTCCAATTTGGTAATAAAAGTGCATCTCTCACAAGTCTGAGTGTTGGGAGGTAAGAGGAGAGGGTTGTCTGTGTACATGAGGCAGTTGCTAGACTGCCTCAGAATGCCCAAGTGCACCAGGTTAATAGGAGAAAGCACAGGGAACTGCCTTTAATCATGACAAGAGGGGTGGTCATAACTACTAAGTACTAGAGCTATTTCTGTGAGGAATGACTAGTGCTGATGGCACTTAGGTGTGCTACAATAATTGCTACAAAAACCTGTTGAAGAGCAAAGCAATTAGGCTACTTGAAGTGCAAGAGAGAAAGAACTAGCAAGATCTAAGGGAAAAACTGAAGAGTAGACTTTCTGGCACCAGTAACAGTTTATCTCAGCATTGCTGTGCGGAGCTTAAACAAGCGCAAACCCATGCAAACACAGGCTTTTAAACCAGAAAGTTGAAAGGGATGGTAAAACTGCCCAAACGGCCAATAAACTACAATTTCTGGGCCAGAAACCACTCCTCTTGTGGTAGACAGGCTACCTAGTGCTTACCACTCCCACTGATGAGCTAGAAGGCTTCCCTCCAAATTAGAAAGGCTTGGGGGGGGGCTTAGAAGTATATACACAGTCATGGATACATAAAATATGTATCTGGACTAGACAAGTTAGAGAAAAGGAGGGAAACTAGCGCAAATGCATGGTTTTAAACCAGAAAGTTGAAAGGGATAGAAAAACTGCCCAAACGGCCAATAAACTACAATTTCTGGGCCAGAAACCACTCCTCTTGTGGTAGATAGGCTACCTAGTGCTTACCACTCCCACTGATAAGCTAGAAGGCTTCCCTCCAACACAGAAGGGCTTGGGGGGGGGAGCACAGACGATTACAAACAGTCCTGGATAAAGCAAATCTGAGTGTATATGGACTAGACTAGTTACAGGAAAGGCATGAAACAAGCTTAGAACTTCTTTTTTTCAGAAAAGCAGCTAAAACAGCAGTCAAAACAATTCAAATGCAGTGCAAGCTGACACACTTGAGTGTGTAGCAATATTAAAGCAAATACAGTTTAAATAAATGCAATTAAATTAAAAAATGACTAAAAACAAGTGCAGAATGCAGTCAATTAGGAAAAATCAAGATGGAGGCACTCAGTATCAGAAAACAATGCCAGCAAATATATAAATAATTCTGTCAAGCAAAAATTAAGACAGTACAGAACTCTGAACAGTTAAAAAGTGCCAAAAAATATACTTATCAGTTCTATATTTCCAGATTATTTTAGAAGCATGCTCAGTCAGAACACAAGGAGATTCTAGCAAAGTGTTTTTTTTTTTTGTAAAGTGGAAAGGGAGGAAGGAGGAACAGAAGATAATTCAAGGTTAAGAAACTAAATGGGATGGCCTTCTCAAATGTTCTCTCTGTATTAGGCAGAATGAGCTAATAACACTAGACTGGGAAGTGTGTCCCAGATCAAATTTACAGTAGGAGCGGCAACTGCAAAAGCCACCAAGTATAAGAACAAGACACCAATAAGGAGGGAGGGTGGTAAACTATACTACATCTAGTAGCTACACTATTTTAGGCAGAAAACACTACAGGAATGTTTATCACAGCAGAAAAACAGAAGTGAGGCACTAAATAAAAGTTTTAAACAGATAAAAGGAGCAAGGGGACTCTAGAGAATGCTTTTAACTGCAAACAAATCAGTTATATGATACACTCCTTGGCAAAAAAATCAGAACAAACAAACCAATGCTTAACAAATGGAGAAAATTTCCAGTTAATATCTTTCACAAAGTGAAACTAGCTAAAAAAGCTCTTCTTTTATAGTCACACATTTCCAAGCCATGACAACAACACACTAATTTCAGATGAACAAGAGGGAAGAGAAAGGAAAAAAGTACATTACATTTTTAACTCCATTTCCTTTAGCACGGCATTATTACAAATGTATAAAACTGAAATGTACTGCAATAAATCCATGCTTTTCCTTCACTTATGCATAAAACTGAAATACAGTACAAAAAGGTATGCTTTTTTTGTCTTTCAGCAAACTGATTAAACAGGATTGATTTACTACATGAGGCTTGGATGCAGTAGTGTCAGTTCAAACGGGCAGAAAAAAGACATGGTAAACATACTGAGCAAGACACCACTAACGTTAAGCCCCCCCCCTTATCTATTCCTTCTGTACCTCTCATGTGGAAGAGTTTCACTCCCATACTCTGTATCATATAGAGCAGCTCCACAAAAGAAAAACACCCTTCAAGGGTGAAGCCAGTAGCCTCACAAACTGCAATTTTGGAGTCAATTCACTTAATAGAGGATGCAGTCAGGAAAAGGTAACTTCAAGGTAAAAAGGGTTGGGCAGAGCATGGTCAGTTAGTTGTCAACTACATGTAGGATTACCAATTAAATACACAGCACTGTGCAAAATAATCATGCAAAGCATATCTAAATATTTTACTGACATAATGCAAAAATGTGCTGCAAATGTAAATAAATTCAGTACCTGACTTAAAATTACTGCTGCTAAATATTAAGTCTAAAGTCACTGCCCTGCTTAACAGAAGCTCAAAAGGTTTATGCTTACACTAGTTTATGTACCCTTAATCTCAGGTCTACATTAGAAGACCAAAGACACATTATTTCAATGCGTCTTGTTCAAACCTAAAAGGCTGAAAACACAAAATATCAAAGTGGCTGTTAAGCAAATTCTTTCCCTGGTAAAGAATTCACTTGGCCGCTTTGGTACTTTGTTGTTTTTGACACTGTAGTGCAGTCTCGGAGTTGGTATATTTAAGTAGGGGGTGGGGGGGGGGTGAAGCCCCTCACTTAATGTAATGTTTGAAATGTATTTATTTATTTATTTTCTTTTGCTGGAACAGAGATTTTTTTTCCCCTTGGAAAAAAATCGCTGTTCTAACACTGACATTGTAAGCTTTTGCTTACATATGGTCGATTAATCGCCGGTCGCTTTTTTAAGCGTTCGGTGATTTAATATAGACCCTTAATCTCATATAGTCTACTTGAAGATACAGGAAAAAAAATACACTAAAATACTTTTTTTACTGGACTAACCAAACCATAAATCATTAAGCAAAATGGGATACAAATGTTATAGTCTCTGATACAATCTCAAGAAGAAAGCTTATTGAATTTTTCTTTCTACATCACTGTAATTGTTATATTGTTCAGAGCTTTCTCTCCTGGGCCTCCGGCAGAGTTTTATTGTTTGAAGCTTTTCTCCCTGTACCTTCAATGAAAATGGGAACTTCCCAGCTGGACTTCCCACATTATCAAACACAAAAAGAAAAGATAAAACAGTCACTTTAGCAGACTATGTTGTATTAGAACCAAAATGAAGTATAAAGCAGATAAAATAAGTTGTAAAATTGACTCTGGAAATGTGCTTACAACTGCTAAAAAACAACTATACTTCAGAACCTTATTGTTTGTCAGATGTCAACAAAGCAGATAACACAAGTTCCAAAAATATGAATATGCTTCATTAAAACCGTGTGCAAATGTATTTATAAATAATTGAATAAAATAAACCCAATTATCATCAACTGACATCTGCTAGAACAACATCTGAATTTAAATAGATAAAATACAGCAGGTGCACAGTACACTTCAAAGCATTGTTCTTACCATAGAGACAACTGAGAATGATTATATTAGCTGTACTCCTGAACATATCAAATCAACTGTAACATTTAATGAATTAAAATAGCTATAATGCAGCAAGTTGAAGAAACACAGAACACTTCAAAGTTCTGTTCTTAGTATATAGGAAACAGAGAGAGAGAGACAGATACAGACGCATAGGATCATAGGAAGTTACTAGGCTACTGGCCGTTAGGCTCTTATAAGCCTAGCCAAGAGTTTAGCCCATGTTTAAATAACTCAGCACCCGATGCCCCTGTCCAGCAGGGGACACTGGTGGAATCCCAGGGATGTATTTTCTGTTTCCCATCCAGTTATCCAAGATGCACTTAAAAAGGGATAAAGGAGTACTTTGCTTGATGTGGAGAGTAAGTCTGTTCCACAGATGGGGGGAGTCTCTGGTACACAAATCTGTCCCGCCAACATTTCCTATTGATATCACAGACCAGGTTGAGGCCACGTGTGTAGGTTACTTGAGTGGAGCGTGACTTGCAGATATGCAGCAGTCCCATCAAGGCAGGGTCCGAGATCACCTTGTATGCCAGACAGAGGTCACCTCTGAGGAGTCTGTGTGAAACTTGAGTAGAGGGATAGGGCTTTTAGCCTATCTGTGTATGGTATATTTCTGAGGCCTGGATTCTCCTGGCAAGTAACCTCTGTGGTCTCTCCAGCTGCTGCATGTGCTTTGCAAGGTATATGCCGAACAGGGCATTGTACTCAATAATAAGAAGTTATGTTCTTACCATAACGTTCCATGTTAGTTGTCTTCTTCTCGCCTTCTTTCTTGCTGGATGGGTTCTGAGCCGATCCTCGGCTCCGACTCGGCCGATACTATAGCTCGAGAGCTATTTTTACCAGCTCGAGGCAGCCCTATAACCCACAATACCATGCGCTAACTCCCCAGATCTCGTTTGGAAGCTAAGACATAGTATAAATATATTATTATAATATATTATTATAATCCTCATTTGCAAGTACGGAATCCCTGCTAGTAACACTAAGGATACGGGGAAACCGTAACATGTTGTATCTCCAGAAATGGAAGGACTCAGAGACCTCAAGTCTGTCCAGGCTAGGGGGCAGGAGGGAGGGACGCAAGAAAGAAGGCGAGAAGAAGACAACTAACATGGAATGTTATGGTAAGAACATAACTTCTTAATGTTAAGTTGTCATTCTCGCCTTCATTCTTGCTGGATGGGACAGCGTCCCTAGCACCTTAGTCCTGGGTGGCTCAATGGAACAGACTCCGGAGTACAGTGGAACCAAAGTCAGCTCTATTTCTGGAGGCTATATCAAGTTTGTAATGGGCAATAAAGGTATGTTGGGAAGCCCATGTAGCTGCTGCACATATGGCATCTAATGGTAACCTTGCTTGAAAGGCCGTTGATGTTGATAGTGCCCTGGTTGAATGAGCCTTAGGCCTAGACGGAAGTTGTCTGTCTCTCAACTCATAGACAAAGGTAATAATAGATGTCAACCATCTGGAAAGAGTAACCTTTGATACTGGAAGCCCTTTCTTTCCTGCAGCATAAGAGAGAAAGAGCTGGTCTGACTTTCTGAGTTGTTTTGTCCTGTCTAGATAATACCGTAGTTGACGATGAACATCCAATGAATGTAATTTCTGTTCAGCCCTGTTGGAATAGTCTGGGAAGAAGACCGGCAAGTCAATGGAGTGGTTTAGATTTGCTTCAGAGGACACTTTCGGTAGGAAGGAAGGGTTTGTTCTGAGAGTTACCCTGTCTTTGTGAAAGACCAAATAAGGGGGACGGACAGACAAGGCTTGAAGTTCCGATACCCTTCTGGCAGATGTTATGGCTACTAAAAACAGAGTTTTCCAAGAAAGAAGCTTGAGGGAGCAAGAAGCTGCAGGTTCAAAAGGAGGAAGAATCAATGAGGTTAGAACTAAATTCAAATCCCATTGTGGGGGCGGATCCTTAACTGGAGGTCTAAGCAAAAAGATGCCCTTGAGAAAGGCTTTACAGAGTTTGTGGGACATAATATTTGCTTCTGAGAGCCCCACATGAAAATTAGCAATGGCCGCTAATTGTACCCTGATAGTGGCTGACGATGACCCTGAATGAGAGAGTTCCGCCAGAAAGTCTAGAACCTTATGAATAGGTGCATGGAAAGGATCTAAGGACCTAGCTTGTGCCCAGAGCGAAAAACGCTTCCATTTACTCGCATATGTCTTCGTAGTATTGGACTTATGGGAAGCCAGAATTATATCACGAACAGGAGGAGAAATAAGGGGAAGCCTGGCTATGGCTGGAAGTGGAGCAACCAAGCTGTGAGGTTGAGGGACTGAAGAGACTGATGCAGCTTGCCCGTGAGATGGGTCAACAGATCCAGAAGGGGTTCCAGATGCCAAGGCTGTTCCAGTAGGTAACTGTGCAGGAACGGAAACCATACTTGTCGAGGCCAAAACGGAGCAATGAGGATCATTTTGGATCTCAATGCGATTGCTTTCTGAATTAATTGTGGGATCAATGGTAAGGGAGGAAAGGCATGTAGAAGACCCCGTGGCCAATCGTGAACAAGAGAGTCTCTGGGGGGATGGCCTGGTAGAGGAAAGAGTGTGAAGTTGTTGAGGCATTTGCTGTTTTGAGGAGTTGCGAAAAGATCGCAGCAAGGCTGGCCCCACTTCTGAAATATTCTGTCTGCTACCGCTTGATTTAGAGACCACTCGTGAGGCATGAGGATAGTTCTGCTCAATCTGTCCGCTATGACGTTGGACTTCCCGGGGATGTGCGTTGCTATCAGAAACCGTTGAGAGGAAATCACCCATTGCCAAAGTCTGAGTGCTGCTCGACATAGGGGGTAGGACTTTGTTCCGCCCTGCTTGTTTCTGTACCACAACACAGACATATTGTCCGTTTGAATTGCTATCGTGCCTGTGGGAAGAGAGGTCTGAAGGGCTTGCAACCTTAAAAGCACCGCCCTCATCTCCAGGACATTTATGTGCAGGTGGCGTTCTAACTGTTGCCATGTGCCCTGGACCGTCCTGCCCTGATAATGCCCCCCCCCCACCCGATCAGGGAGGCATCCGTTGTCACCGTGGCAACTGGGGGGGGGGGACAAAGGGTCTGCCCTGAAAAAGCTGAGGGGAAACCATCCACCAGGAGAGATGATTCTTGCATGATGGGGTTATCAAGATGTTGTGAGTCATTGGGAGCTGTTGAAAGGACCACTGAGAAAACAGCATCCACTGGAGGAGCCTCATGTGGAAGCGGGCTAATGGAGTAGAAGAATCGCCGCTGCCATGAGGCCCAACGCTTTCAATACTAGCTTGACTTGAACTTTGTTGGGCTGAAACAGGGACTGAACATTCCACCTTATGTCTGTCACTGTCTGAGGTGGTAATGTTGCAGACATTTCTGTGGTGTTTAATACGGCACCTATAAAGTTTATACACTGACAAGGCGACAAGGAGGATTTTGCAAAATTTATCGAAATACCTAGATTGTTGCAAAGTTGAATAGTGTAATCCCTGGCCATTATAAGATGCTGCTTGGTGGTAGTGGAAATGAGCCAGTCGTCTAGATATGGAAACACCTGGAATCCTTTTTGTCTCAGGTGAGCCATGACCACTGCCAAGCATTTGGTGAACACCCGGGGGGCTGTGGTGAGACCAAAGGGCAGGGTTCTGAATTGATAATGACTGGCTCCCAGTCGGAAGCGGAGAAACCTCCTGGAGCGCCTGTGTATCTTTATATGATAGTATGCGTCCTGGAGATCTAATGAGCACATCCAGTTGTCTCTGCCCAAAAAGGGTAGAATGGACTGCAGAGTTACCATCCGAAATTTTGTCTTTTGTACAGAGTTGTTCAATCTGCTGAGGTCCAAAATGGGTCTCCAGTCTTCAGTCTTTTTTGGTACCAAAAAGAATCTGGAGTAGATTCCGGATCCTAGCTGATCTGCTGGGACTGCCTGGATGACTCTTTTTTCTAACAGCTTTTTTATTTCTAGCTGTGCCTGACCCCTTTGTGCGGGTGGTACGTCTGGTAGGGGTCTTGGCGGTTGTACCGGACGGGAAGTGAAGGGAATTTTGTAACCCTCGGATATGATCTTCTGTACCCATGTGTCTTGGGAGAGGGATTGCCAGGCTTCCAGGTACAGGGATAATCTTCCCCCGTCTGCCTCCGAAGGCAGACAGTCAGGCAGCTTCTCAGGGATGCTGAAAGGGTTGGTCAGGGAAAGATTCCCTGGAACCCTGGTTCTGTGGACCCCCTCTGCCCCTGGGGCGGCGTCTGTTATTATTCCCCCCTCTGCCTCTGGGGGGAAATTCACCATGTGCGGCAGGCGCGACTCCCTGTGGTTTGCGGAACCACATCTTTCCACCCCTCTGTCCCTTAGGATAAGGTCTAGAAGGTGTGGAAAAATGGAGTCCCACGGCAGAGAGAGTCTTACCATCTTGCTCGCATCTGGTGAGGGTATTCTTCACCTGAGGTCCAAACAATTCTGAACCATCAAAGGGGGTGTTGGTGAAGGACGCCTTGAAGGGAACGGCAAAGTTACAGAGTCGCATCCAAGCATGACGTCTCAATGCAACACCTGTGCCTGCAGCCCTACTTGCTCCATCGGATGCGTAGGAGATAAGCCGCATGGAGGAGTTAACAATGGAATTCAGGGTAGCCAGCTGGGAGTTCATCTTGTCCTGATACCCCGCAGCAGAAGGATTCTGTACAGTTTCACCCAGTTCTTTGAGCAAGTCTCTCTGAAGGTGGGTGAAATGACAAATAGTTCAGCGACTGTATAGTAAAGGTCGCTGAAGCAAATGTCCGCTTGCCGTACCTGTCCATGGTCCTGGACTCTTTGTTAGGAGGATGAACAGGTACAGAAGGATCAGCCAATTCCTTCTTAGTGGCTGCTGCTACCACCATAGCATCAACTGAAACACCTTTGGTGAGAAAGGATTTGTCCTCTGGTGCAGAAATAAATTTAGAGGGCCTCCTAGGGGTAGGTTCCATTGAATCAGGAGCTGTCCACACCTTTCTAGCCACTACCTCCATTAGTGGATCGAAAGGGGGAGACACCCAGGAGGTGGTAGGGCGAGAGCCAAAGGCGTCAAGGTAAACCGACTCGTCCTCGGAGGGTTTGAGAGTGGACCAATTTCCCCTCTGTTTTAGGATCTCTAGGATGTCTGAAAAAGAGACATCCTCAGAGGGGGATCTGGGGGAACCCTCCAACTCATCCAAGTCAGTGTCCGACGTGACAGACTCGGGGGAGTCTATGTGCTTCCTCTTGCACTTTCTTTTCCTAGGGGGTTCCCCTGAAACTTCAGGGGAGCCCTCAGAAGAGGAGGAGACACCCAAAGTGGGTACCCTACGCTTTGGATCTCTGCTGTCAGATGTAGGAGGATGGCCAGAGACCGTAACAGGCACTGTAGAGGGAGGAGCTGCAGAACTTAACCTTGGAGTGGACCCTGGGTCCAGCACGCTCCTCATCACCTCGAAGGCTCCCCTATCAGGTATCAAAGGTAGTCCTGGCTCCTAAGAGACCCGAACCACCCCCGGCACTGACAGAGAAGGCTCCAAGAATGATGTTGGGGCCGAACTAACCAGAGCCGAAGCTCCAAGAGGGAGAGCGGGGTCGGACAAGGGTCCGATGCCACTCGGCCCCTCGGAGTTGACAATGGAGTCCCGGTGCCCGGACCTCTCCACAGACGGAACCAATGAAGAGGTCGGAGCCAATGACACTGGAGCCGAAGGTGGGAGTATCGGCTCCGACGTGGGCAAGGTTACGGTTCCGACAAACTCCGGCTCCGAACTCGAGAGGTGAGTCGGAGGAGGAATCGATAGCGGTACCAAAGGAGCCACAGTCTGGTGAGATGGGCTCTGGAGCATTTGGGCTAGTGCCTGAGATTTTATGAGCCTACTGACCACCTTCTCGATGTCGTGGTCGGAGAGCCTGGATGACCTAGATCAGGGAGTCCTATGACTCCGCTCCGATAGGAGAAGGGATCTCTGAGCCGATCGGACAGATTCTAGTGAGGGGGATCTAGAGCGCTTGCGTGCTGGGGTCGGCTCCGATGTTGGTTTCGGAGCGGATACCACTTTGCCTGCCTCGGATCCGATTGGAACCGATGTTGGAGGCATCTCGATAATGTCGGCCCTTGACTCAGAAGCTGGAGCCGAGGGTTTGGTGGTTTTTGAAGACTTCCCCGAGCCAGACTTGGACGGGGAGTCATTGGGCTTTAACAAGCCCCTTAAAATGAGCTTATTACACCTCTCCTGCAGGACTCTTGAACTAAACCCGTGACAGACGGAACAAGAGTCCTGCAGGTGTAAAGGCCCTAAGCAATAGACACAAGAAGTGTGACCGTCTGTCAGAGACATTTTCTGACAGCACGAGTCACACTTCTTGAATCCCGAGACCTTAGTGTCTTTGGACATAGTCCTAACAACATAAACACAGTCAGTCCACACACACACTGAACTTAAAATTAGAAAAGTTAAGGGAACTGACTAAACCCACAGACAGACACTGTAAGGGGTGGGGAAAACTAAGGAAAAGCCCGTAGGCCCAAAGATAAAATTAAGTAAATAAGGGTAGAAGGGCTACAAAAAGGGTTGTATGAATAAAACAATTAGTAGGAACCTAACTAAGGGTAACTAACTGGAAAAACTACCTGAAAATTAGTTTAATAGAAGAATTCTCTTTACTGACTTGAGCCGGTAAAAAAGACAACCTCGCAGCGAAGCGGCAAACGAGATCTGGGGAGTTAGCGCATGGTATTGTGGGTTATAGGGCTGCCTCGAGCCGGTAAAAATAGCTCTCAAGCTATAGTATAGGCCGAGTCGGAGCTGAGGATCGGCTCCGAACCCATCCAACAAGAATGAAGGCAAGAATGACAACTTAACATTGGGCCTTATAATGGGAGAATACAGGGATGTTATGACATCCTTGTCCCTGGATGAGAAACCCTTACTTATGAGGTGGGCCATGTAGAAAGCTTTCCATACAACGGAAACAACATGGTGGTCAAAAGTCAGGTTGCTATCAACCTGGGTGCAGAAATCCCTCATGACTGATTGCACGCTTAGGATGCTATTGATGTGATAAATTGTGGGGATGTTACTCTCCCCAAAGGGGATGATGATGCATTTTTTGGTATTCATCTTGAGGCCATGTTTCTGGCACTAGTCATTTGTTTGGGTGAGACCCTCTTGGAGGATGTCTACATCACTAGGGGAACTGATGACAGTGCCCAGCTTGCAGTCATCTGCAAACTTGGTCAGCCATAGCCCATTGGTTTTGCCCTGCACCTCATAAAAGTATATCCCAAATAACAGAGGCCCTAAGACCGAAACCCAGGGTACGCCTCTCATTGAGGGTCTATTGCTTGAGGTGGCTTCCCCTATTTTGACTAGGTGGGTTCTATCAGTGAGCCAGTTAGCGACCCATCTGGTAACATATGGATTGATGCCTAGTAGAGAGAGTTTATCTATTAAGCCTGAGTGGGGAATAGTGTCGAAGGCTTTGGCCAGGTCAAGGTAGGCAGTGTGCACTGTCTTCCCCTCGTCCATGGCTTTACCGACGGTCTCAAAGAAGTTGACCAAATTTAACAGACACGACCTCCCCTTGATGAAGCCAAACTATGTGGGATTGAGTGTTTGGAGGTTGCCAATGTCCTTGTTAATGAATTCCATGATAATCTGTTCCATGGCCTTGCAGATCAAGCTAGTTAGGTTGATGGGTCTATAATTTCCTGGATCGGTGGATGCTCCATCTTTGTGCAAAGGGATGACAGTAGCTGCCTTCCACTCAGCTGAGACAAAGCCGGTACTCGGGCTTTGGTTGAATAGAAAGGCTAATGGTGCTGCATGTTCCTGCCTGAGTTCATATAGGATGCAGCCTGGGATATTATCGGGTCCCATGGAGGCTGTATTTTCCACCTTTGAGAGAGCAATAATGATCTGTTCTCTAGATACAAGGAGAAGGGGGGCAGGTATTGAGGATGTCCTAATTTACTGATGGGGGGACAGAGGGGTGAAGTTTTCACTGAATAGTCAGGCAGCAAGTTTGCTATACCTACTGCATTTGTATATGTGGTGTCCTTGGCCACCAGTTCTGAACAGATCTGGGTGATTCCTTTAAGACTGTGAACATATGTGAAGAAGGCCTTATGATTGTTTCTAGTAGATGTGGCCAATCTGGACTCGAAGTTTGCTTTGGAGGATTTCACTAGTGCTCCAATTTGCTTGTTCAGGCTAAGGAGATATTGCTTCAATTGGGTACCTGCTCCTTTCTTGGTCCAGGACAACAATTTCTGTTTTGTTACAGAGTTTATTTATTGCAGATGTCCACCAGACAGGTTTACTCTTCCTTGTGGAGGATGATTTAGTCCTGTTGGGTATTCCACGCATTTATATAAATGCTTGTGCAGTGCTTTGATGTAGTTTTGGATACTAGTGCCAGTTCCTAGAGTGGGAGAGGGGACTCATAGTTACTCTTCTGGACACATCAAATATTTGATCCCTCAATTGCTCAAGAAAATGTAGGCTACCTATTGTGGAGTAGGTCACCTTACAGGTTTTCAAACTTGGTAAAGGGGCTGGTTCTCCCAGGGACCAACAAGTAAAAAGTAAAGGAAAATACTTTTTATTCTAAGTGATCCATTGCTGTAGTCCTGTAGATATTTTGCAGGCATTCAGCTAACCAGACCAGAATGTACACATTCTCAAAATAAAGTAATAAAAACATGAAGCAATCCTTCTTTGAGCTTTAAGTTGCTCAGTTTATTCAAAGTAATGAGCACTTTCGTCTATCAGACTTCATCAGATACAATGTTTCGTT